>NC_081777.1:28167442-28389942 GCF_963082965.1 Carassius carassius
CTAATTGCATTTAATATAATTTTAAACACAATTTAATTGCAATCTTTTAATCACAATCCACATCTGAAACATTATATATATGCATTAAAGTATTCTTTAGTATAATATCTATGTTGTATAATATTTCCATATTAAGTACTCTTTTTAAAAGTATGCTAAAGTGCACTTATTTTTCCACAAAGGGTAATATGTAATACTGTTTTTAACTCTGTTATTAATCCACCTGTTTATGAGTATCCTGATGTATCAATGACTCTGTGTGATGACTTTCTTACATTTTTTGTGAATAAGGTCAATGACATTAGATTGGGGATATGTTGTCCTTCTTTTGATCTGTCTACCTTGGTGGCTTGTTCGGTGGAGCTGAAGCAATTTGAACCTATTTCTCTAACCCATCTGCAAGAAATAGTCGGTCATTTAAAGCCGTCGGGCTCCTCTATGGATGCCATCCCTCCTTTTCTGTTGAAAAAAGTTATTGATGCTGTGGGGCCTTATTTGTTAATCATTATAAATCGATGTCTGGAAACCTCCATGGTACCAGAAGCACTGAAACATGCTATAGTTCGGCCAATGTTAAAGAAACCTAACTTAGACTTAAATGTTATGGACAATTATAGACCAGTTTCAAATATGTCTTTTATTTCTAAGATTTTGGAGAAGATAGTTCTGAAACAATTGCAGAGTTTCCTGGATGAAAATAAGGTTTTTGAGCTTTTTCAATCAGGTTTTAAAAAATTCCACTCAACAGAGACTGCACTTTTGAAAGTCCTAAACGATGTTTTAATAGCTGCTGACACTGGGGTTTCTACTGTATTATTACTACTAGATCTGAGTGAGGTCTTTTATACGGTGGATCATTCTATTCTTCTTGCTCGTCTGGAGCATTGGGTGGGTATCAAAGGTCCTGCCTTAGAATGGTTTAGGTCTTATTTGTCAAATAGGAAGTTTAGCGTTAACATTGGGGAATATTCGTCAAAGGCTGCTTTTCTGTCTTGTGGTGTTCCGCAGGGATCCATTTTAGCTCCAATTCTTTTTTCGCTATACATGCTTCCATTAGGGTCTATTTTTAGGAAACATGGGTTGTCGTTCCACTGCTATGCGGACGACACTCAAGTTTATTTACCCCTAAAATCAAATTGTGATGGACTGGAAAAAATTAGGGCCTGTATATCTGATGTGAAAGCTTGGTTATCTCTAAATTTTCTTAATTTTAATGAAAATAAAACCGAAATGATAGTGTTTGGCTCATCAAATACTCTTACTCAAATAACCCTAGGTAATGTAACACTGTCTGCAAAGACTTGTGTAAAGAACTTGGGTGTTGTGTTTGATGATGGTTTGAAATTTGACAAGCAGATAAGCTCAGTGGTCAAATCCTGCTTTTTCCAGCTCCATCTTTTAGCCAGAGTAAACGCAATTATATCTTTTAATAACTTTGAAAGACTAATTCATGCATTTCTGACATCGAGACTTGACTATTGCAACTCATTGTATTATGGGATCAGCCAATCAGCTTTATCCCGGTTGCAGATGGTACAAAATGCGGCGGCGAGACTTCTTACAGGTACTAAAAAACGGGACCATATTACTCCAGTATTACGTCATTTGCACTGGTTACCTGGTTCTTCTGTTGGTTTTTAAATCTTTAAATGGTGTGGCCCCTACTTATCTTTCGGATCTACTGGTAGAACATCGTCCAGCTATGTCTCTCCGGTCGTCAAACCAGAGATTATTGTGTAAACCGAAATCAAAGCTGAAAAACAGGGGTGATCGTGCATTTTCAGTGGCCGCTCCAAGACTGTGGAATGCGTTACCTTTTAGTATTAGATTTGCTCCATCCTTGTCTGTTTTTAAATCTAGGCTAAAAACCTATCTTTTTGATTTAGCATATGGCTAAAGATGAAATGTACTGTTTTTGTATTGTTTTTATATTTGTATTTTGTATTGATGTAAAGCACACTGGTCAACTGGTGTTGTGTTTAGTAGTGCTATAGAAATAAAATTGACATTGACATTGACTGTGGGAAATTATAAATGGTGTTCTGAACCAAAAAGTGCCATGGTACTACAAGATTTTTTTGGGCTAATATGGTGTTTCTGTATGTTAATGCCATTGTACATTCAATAACTAGTATGGTATGTGATTATAAGCACTGGGATTTGTAGATTTATGGAAATGGTATTTTTAAGTAGCTTGGCATATTGTGTAATTTCCATGGTAAATTTAATGTGGTAATCATTCATCTTTTTTTTGCACGATATACTGTATGAAGGGGTTTGTTTGAAATGTTTCATGGCTGTTACATGTTGTTGCAAACACTGTGGTGTATCTGTGTGCCCACAGGGATCATGAAATGTGAGTGTGTGTGAAATTCTCTACAGTTAATGGTGTTTATTATGAGTTTAACTCCCTCTCCTTGGTACTTCATTCACACTCGCAGCATGTTTCAGAAGTAGACAAACACTCTGTCCTTAGGGAGAAATATCAGACTGAGACGTCTGAGCAAACCACAGGAGGTCTTCAGCAGGTTTTTCAAAGCCATTTCTTCACCAAAAACTCCGGTCCACACATGCTGTGAGATAATTACACGTAAACACCACAAAAATATCATAATTACCAGTGACATTCTTTGAAAGATATGCAAATTGATTGTAGTGATCAATAAATGTTAATATTTACAATAACTATGCATTTTGACTTTAAAAAGTTGTATTAATTATTGATGAAGAATAGCTGTAAATTGACCCGTTTTAACTGCATTTCCCATCATTCACATTGGCATCTCAGTAATGATAAAATTGATCTGTGTGCTTCTTTTCCTGCTCATTTAGTGTTACAGGTATTCCTGTCTTTGCCAGGAAATGAAACAAGAAATATTCATTTTTGTCCCATTTTATTCTGAGAACTTGTTAGATTTAATTTATTCTGACCACAGTTGCTTCATTGATTTTCAAACTTTAAACATACGAATCCCCCAAGATGACTTGCAGCCAGCTTATATGCACCAGATCTATTATTTACTATGATCATGAACTGCCTGCTTACACAGGAAGTGCCTGTTTATTTTGTGTTTATGAATGGGTAAATTTCACTGACATAAATCAGCAAACAAATGTGTACAGTTGCTCATGGATGTCTGGTTTCCTACATTATGCCATTAGGCTGCATTATCTTTATTTTATTATTATTTTTTTTTTTATTTAGTGCTTCTTTTCATAGGCTGGATCACTTATTAAACTTAGACTGTAATAAATTACCGGCTGTAAAGACAGATTGACTAGCTCCTGTAGCATTATCATTTACATTCCATTCCATTAATGACTTTATGTCCCCATGGTAATGGTCAGGGGTCTGAGTGTATATTAACTGGGTCACGGTAGGTTAACATTAAGGTCGCACTGGTTTGAATTGGTCTCTTAGGGGTCTTTGAGCTGTGGGTCAAAGGTTAGACAGAGTCTTAAGTCACTGAACCGCTGTTCCTGAGTTCATGACATCTCAGGACTCAGGAGAGGCATCTCAAAGGACGCTTCTCTCTCTTTCTCACTCACTCTCCATTCCATCATGCATATTTTATTCCATTTTTTTTCTGCTCTGTTGTAAAAATTCTGCCTGAAACCATTCACACACACACACTTATAATATATAATGCTAATGTGAAATGATAGCAATGTATTTTATAGTTCTTTATGTTTTAGCATCTGTATAAATAGGTTTTTTAAATGTGCCTCTGTATAGACATTTACTTTATTCCTCAAAGGTGGTAAAATACAAGTTTATTGCATATTTATTGGAAACTTTTATGTGTGGGTGTGTGTGTGGGTGCACAAAACAGTTTGTGCTTGTTTATATTATAATATTAAACGGTTTTAAGTGGCAATATTTATACCGCAAAGACCTTGCCTCTCCTCTGTTGTCATTGGGACCTCACTTGCGTCTAGAGAATAGTATCACCTCCTGTTAAAGTTTTATGCGTCTCATTTCAGAGTTATGACAGTCCATAAAGTTCTGGATGCTGTAAAATTACCGTCCAGCTGACACATGGTCATTGATTAGCAGCTAATTCCTTCGAGATTTTCCTATGGGGTTTCATAATAAAACAATATATATATTATTTATAATAAATAAATCCTGTGGTAAACATTGATGATACTGTACTATATTGAAGTTTTGTTGTACACCTTTACAGGACACACTAACATCCCAAACTATCTTATCAAGTTACTTATTAGATACATGCTTTTAAAAATAAACATAACATGAGAAAAGGCTATTTGCCCATTTTATCTCAATATATTTCAGTTTGAAAGTCCAGAAAGATACATGTTCTATTGATATTTGTTTCTAATTAAAGAGACACACTTAGGCTCTATGAGATCCTGGCATTATATGATGAGGTCTTCACCCAAAAATAAAAAACTCACCCTCAAGTTGTTCTAAACCTGTAAGAATTTCTTTGTTTCTCCTAAACATAACAGAATATGTTTTGAAGAATGTTCATAACCAGAAGGTTCATGGTCCCCATTGACTCCAATATTGCATTTATTTGTAATTATTTTTTATTTTTTTGGTTAACAGTATTGTTCCAAATATATTCTTTTGCGATCAACAGCAGAGGGAAACTCATGCAGGTTTAGAACAACAACAGAATTTTTATTTTTGGGTGAACTATTCCTTTAAAGCAGCCTAATATAGCTGTTGTTGCCATTTGTGTCAATAATGTAAATCAAACATGAGAAAGAAAATCACTCACGGTTCTTGACTGAATCACTTTTGTAAAATAAGTAAGAATGAATGTATATTGAATTTATACAGTGAAGACTATTATGTGTATTTGTATGTGTATGTATATTTACTTTATACAATTAAATATATCTTATTCTTTTTTATAAGTTTGTCAAGTAGGTTGATTTGGTATGTATCTTTGTTCTTTTATAATTTGTGACTGTTTACTTGTGTTCAGTAAGCTTGGTTTTACTAGGGCTAGTATTTTTTGTGATATTGAAATTGGTAACAAGAAATTTCAGATAAAAATCCTATTTATCACTTACATACATTAATACACACACACACACACACACACACACACACACACACACACACACACACACACATATATATATATACAACCCGTATTCCGGAAAAGTTGGGACGTTTTTTAAATTTTAATAAAATGAAAACTAAAAGACTTTCAAATCACATGAGCCAATATTTTATTCACAATAGAACATAGATAACATAGCAAATGTTTAAACTGAGAAAGTTTACAATTTTATGCACAAAATGAGCTCATTTCAATTTTGATTTCTGCTACAGGTCTCAAAATAGTTGGGACGGGGCATGTTTACCATGGTGTAGCATCTCCTTTTCTTTTCAAAACAGTTTGAAGACGTCTGGGCATTGAGGCTATGAGTTGCTGGAGTTTTGCTGTTGGAATTTGGTCCCATTCTTGCCTTATATAGATTTCCAGCTGCTGAAGAGTTCGTGGTCATCTTTGACGTATTTGTTGTTTAATGATGCGCCAAATGTTCTCTATAGGTGAAAGATCTGGACTGCAGGCAGGCCAGGTTAGCACCCGGACTCTTCTACGACAAAGCCATGCTGTTGTTATAGCTGCAGTATGTGGTTTTGCATTGTCCTGCTGAAATAAACAAGGCCTTCCCTGAAATAGACGTTGTTTGGAGGGAAGCATATGTTGCTCTAAAACCTTTATATACCTTTCAGCATTCACAGAGCCTTCCAAAACATGCAAGCTGCCCATACCGTATGCACTTATGCACCCCCATACCATCAGAGATGGTGGCTTTTGAACTGAACGCTGATAACATGCTGGAAGGTCTCCCTCCTCTTTAGCCCGGAGGACACGACGTCCGTGATTTCCAACAAGAATGTCAAATTTGGACTCGTCTGACCATAAAACACTATTCCACTTTGAAATAGTCCATTTTAAATGAGCCTTGGCGCCCGACAGCGCTTCTGGACCATGTTCACATATGGCTTCCTTTTTGCATGATAGAGCTTTAGTTGGCATCTGCTGATGGCACGGCGGATTGTGTTTACCGACAGTGGTTTCTGAAAGTATTCCTGGGCCCATTTAGTAATGTCATTGACACAATCATGCCGATGAGTGATGCAGTGTCGTCTGAGAGCCCGAAGACCACAGGCATCCAATAAAGGTCTCCGGCCTTGTCCCTTACGCACAGAGATTTCTCCAGTTTCTCTGAATCTTTTGATGATGTTATGCACTGTAGATGATGAGATTTGCAAAGCCTTTGCAATTTGACGTTGAGGAACATTGTTTTTAAAGTTTTCCACAATTTTTTTACTCAGTCTTTCACAGATTGGAGAGCCTCTGCCCATCTTTACTTCTGAGAGACTCTGCTTCTCTAAGACAAAGCTTTTATAGCTAATCATGTTACAGACCTGATATCAATTAACTTAATTAATCACTAGATGTTCTCCCAGCTGAATCTTTTCAAAACTGCTTGCTTTTTTAGCCATTTGTTGCCCCCGTGCCAACTTTTTTGAGACCTGTAGCAGGCATTAAATTTTAAATGAGCTAATTAAGTGGATAAAAGTGTAAAATTTCTCAGTTTAAACATTTGCTACGTTATCTATGTTCTATTGTGAATAAAATATTGGCTCATGTGATTTGAAATTCCTTTAGTTTTCATTTTATTAAAATTTAAAAAACGTCCCAACTCTTCCGGAATTCGGGTTGTATATATATATATATATATATATATATATATATATATATATATATATATATATATATATATATATATATATTTGACCATGCTTGAGTACAAACACACACACATAGGCAGAGAACGATGGCAACTATATTCCGTATGCTAAATTGCTGCAATATATATATAATTATTGTGATGGGGGGGCCCTGCAGTAAGTCATAGCCCCAGGGCCCAGTGAGGTGCTGCATCTGGGCATTCCATACATACTGAACATGTTCATAGTGTACATACTGTAGTATACATAATGCATACTGCAGCAATTGTATAGTAGTAGTATGTCACTCCGAACACTCCCAGATAGAGCCACGGATACAATGAGTGTCTGGAAGTAAGAATGTATAATGAATGAAGGTATATGTTACCGTTCTTTCTGAGAAATTCAAATTTAAGACACAGTGTTCTCATTCAACACTTGCACGCATTTTTCAGCACAACTCTGTACTGTAGATATATTAAACCTTATTGACTCAACTGAAAACTGTGTGTGTTTATTTAACCCTGGATGTTGGCAGTTACTGCAGCAATTTAACATAGACGGAATATAGTTGCCGTTGTTCTCTGCCTATGTGTGTGTGTGTTTGTGCTCAGGCATGGTCAAAAAGGAAGCCTATCTTCACATAACAGCAATGTGTTGACAGGTCTATTTCACTGACTGCCCCGTCAACAAAGAAAAACACTGCCGCCATCTATAAACCACCCCCACTGAACGGTGTAGCCTGAGCGAGCAGGTATTGTTTTCATCCCTGACTAAGTACAGATCCTCTTACCCTGCCTGCTATCAGCTGCATACAGGAGGGCAATGTGAGCTCACAGCGGCCTGCTCACTGACCTGGGACCAGCTTCACCACTCTTTGTCAATGGGTCTCATGCTGCGGCTGATCTCTGCTCCACAGGTGAATAGCTCACCTCCACCTCCACCTCCTCCCTCCCTCCTTTTCTTTTCCTCTCTTGGATGGTCACTGGAGTCAGTTAGCGGATGGAGTCGAGTTGTTCCTGAACTTTGTGCTCCTGAGCTACGACCTTTTGCAAAAGCGAAGACTAACGTTCTGGATTATTCTGATTAAACTCTGCTCGTGTTCAAGGTAAAGTGTGATGTAGCATGAGATGTTGTTTCATTCCTTTATTGCATTATTATTTTATTTTTTTCTTAAATTCACAAGGCTTTTATTTTATTTTTACATTTATTTTACATTTTAGTACATTTTCTAAATTTTGTTTTTGTTTTAGAAAATTCGTAGTATTCTTTTTCCATGCAGAAGTTACTGTCACAGTGTTGGGCTATTGCTTTGTGAGCACTAAAGCATTGTTTTTAGCCTCTTGCGTTGCTATGTGGTTGCTGACTGCTCCAAGTATCTAATATATTCTGGTCTTTATATATGGCTCAGTTCGCTCCTTCAATGTCAGTATATTGGATTATTTCCCTTGTGTTTAATGTCCACCAGGCTTATATCATGAATTATATTGTTTAGAAAAGTAATGGTGCAACAAGCTGCGCGATTTGATATATTGTTCATATCCTAAGCACAAACATTGCAGGAGACAAGTTGTGTGCCAGAGTTTAATACTTGATGTTAGGGATCAAGTATGAGCAATAGTTATTGTGATGGTAGTCTTAGCAGATAAATGCAGTAAATGTTTAGTGGTGTGTGTTTGTGTGTGTGTGTGCAGACTCAGAGCCCGTGCCCTGCGGCTGTGCCTCAGATTCTCCATCTGTTTCAATTAAAGTGAGTGCAGGACTCACTGCACTGCCTGGTTTAAATGTCACAGTGAGAGAGCTCTCACCCTGCCCACAAATAACACCACTACACACAAGATCTGAGCACAATGGAGCACACACTCCTAAAGAGCTCCTCGATAAAAGGATTGAGAAGGTGAAACATTGCACCGATTCTTGAGAAGTGAGACCAAACAAAGCCATACCTGCGGTTTATGATAAGGTTTCAGTCATTAACATTTGTTAACTACCATATGAAATAACAATAAACAATGCAGAGTTTAATTATCTTCATGTAATTTCATTATTTGAACATAACACAATATGAACAATTGTGATTTTATTAACTAAATTTCCCTTTTTTGAATATGGAGCACCAAGTTTTTACTCTGAGAAGAATTTAAGTTAGTTGCAATCATGTCACATGTGGAGTGTTTAAGTGTGCAAGACCCTCAGTTTTTCTTCATTCATTTACATTAATAAATCTGTTAAATGCTGTAAAAAATATATTGATTGGTTCATGTTACCTAATTCTTGAACTAATGTCAGCTGATGAGACCTTATCGTAAAGTGTTAACTTTTGATTTACTCTGTATCAAAGCTGACATTATCACTTGTATGCACAGAAATAATACATTTATTAGAAATGTTATTTATAATACTAAATATTAAGCATAATATAAAAAAATACTACCATGTTCTGACAGAAAGTGATTAAAATTATAAAAATATGCTGTTTTAAATTTTTCAAAGTTGCCTCTTTAATTTTTGTCAATAACATCAGATTTATATTTTTTTATATCAAGTAATATTGAAGTCACCCTTCATTCTGAAAGTCTTATGTTTCCCTGTTGTAATGTCAGTTTATTTATTTATTAATTTAATTATGTATTCAGACCTGTGAACTATGATGTAATTTATATCACAATGAGAATTTTAGAACATTTCCTTTAAAAAGCTAAAAATAAAAATGCTGATACTGTTGGCACATTAATTGACAAACATACACATACAAATTGAAAAAATACACATTTAATGAGAAAACAGAAGCAGCAGGTGGCTGCATGCAGACCTCTGAACATGTTGAACAGATTCATCCAAAATAAATGCTTAATGCTTTATTTTTTCATTTTTGTCGGAGTGCTCAAGTGTCTGGCTTTTATTCATGGAGTTTTCTGGAGACTTATGAGGGTCTGTTTGATCTAGATCTATTCTTTTTCTGTCCTACATTCTGTTGTTGACTCAAACTGTTCTTGTCACTCACTGGCAGAGTAAACTCAAGGACTGTTTGCCGTGTGTTAATAAGTAAATGATGAGTGCACACAGGGTAGAAAGTTTCCCATGGAAATGCATGCCGTTTGCATTCTTTCTGTCTTTGTTTCTTGCGTGCACACACATTAGATACATGCTTACATCTTCAATATCAAACATGTATGTACACATGTTGCATGTGCATTACTCTCAGTACTGAGACATGCACTCCCACTCTGGATATGTAACTGTTTTCCATGGTGAGTTTTTACTCTTTTTGTATAAAAGCAGTAGAGGTAATGATCTATATGCTACAGAATGAAGAGCCTCACTAAAGATGAAAAAGCCTAAAAAAAGTGCATTTTTTTGGGGCAAAAAATTATGCTTTTTCATTAAATGTTACCTTTTTTATTTTGCATCAGATTATTTGTTGCATCACCATTATTCTACTTTAGTAGATTAATGAGAGGAAATGATCAGAAGAGACATGAAACTACCCTGAAACCTAAACCTCAAATTATGTTTTTCCGTCATTATTGTACATGTAAATTTTTTACATTGATATTGCAATTATTTAATTTCATTTTACTATTTTATTCTATATTATTGCAATTATAATTTGCATTGTTCTATATTGGCAAATTGAGGAGCGATGTAAACTGAAAGGGAAAACTAATCTGAAACATAAACCTTGTGTGTTTTAAGCTAAAAATTATAAAAATTAATAATATTAATAATGTTCATCATCTGGCTGACTACGACTTGTATAAATTTTTTTACAAATCCTGTCATACGTGCACAAACTGACAGTCACCACTTATAAGCTATTACTAAATATTGTAGAAACATAATTTTCTGTAAAGTTGCTTTGTAACGATTTGTATTGTAAAAAGCGCTATACAAATAAACTTGAATTGAATTGAATTATGCTTTTCCAACGACCTTGTACTTTTCTTTTATATTAACATTTCTTATCTATTGCATTGGCATTTTTCTATTTTAGCATATTTAGGAGAAAGGAAAATTTAGCATAGAAAGGAGAAACTGAATTGGAAAAAGTTGCAAGCTGGATTCGAACTCCCATAACCTACATAATTATTGAAACAATGAACAATGTGGGATGAGTTATTAAGTTTAATACTTAGGATTAGGGGTTTGTTCAAATCCCTAACAATCAGTACGAGCTATATAATAATAATGAGGCATTATCATCAATGCTAATGACTTAGAATGCAGCGCTAATTATTTTAGTGTTTATCATGGTGTCATAATGTCAGTCTTCTCGGTGTCTGCCTCAGGTTTGCTTTTATTTGCAGTAGAGTCTCTGTAGCCATGGGTCATCTTTATGAGTCGTGTCCCACTAATCGTATTTAAGGCTTATTACCTCTCTCACTTTCTCCGTTTCCGTCACACACACTCACTCACACTCTCTCACAGCCTGTGGTGCTGGCTTCATTAGTACTATCCGTCAGTGTTAATGTAGGAGAGGTAAATAATTGGACACAGCGCGTTTGCTGTAGATGACTTCCGCCACAGTTTTGGCTCTTTGATTAGCAGGCTAATTGCATTTTGTTGTTTTTGACGGCAATCATAGCCATTTCCAAACACTTACGAAACATCTGTCAGAATGAGGGTTAATGTGGCTTCGGCAATCATCTCGCCCATAAACGCTACCGTTTCCTATAAACGTGCCCGGAACAACCAGATGTTTATTTGCTTTCATAATTAGAGGTTGGGGCTAAACGCATTTCTCATGCTAAAGATCTGCGAGTCAAGTTAGGCCAACGGTGTGACAATTGTTAATTTGTCATCTTCTGTTATGTAACGTTGGTTTCGCTGTGATATGTGTTCAGTACCGAACATGCTAAATGGTCGAAAGTGAGTCTCGGACTAAATAGGTAATTGTTTTCCTTGTCTGAGGGTTTTGGGTGAAATTTAAGCTTTGCTTTGGGCAAAGGAATGTGGGAAGACCTTTGGCTATCTTTCCCATCAGCCCCTTTCTGTCTTTTAGTTCCTCATGTGCACTGGGAATCTCAACACTGTCGGCCAGGAACCCAAATCAAGATGATACAAAGGTAAATGGGATGCTACAGTTTTATCAGTGATTTGAGTCTGTAGAACATTTGACTGAAAAAAAAAAAAAAAAAAAAAAATTTTTTATATATATATAGTATTATTTTATTTTATTATTTTCAGTCAAATGTTTCAGTCAAATGTTCTATGTTCTATGTATTTTTTTTTTAAACCTGCAGACCATAAAAGGGGGGGAAATATCCCAAAGCACACACTGAAGTAAGCTCTCCAATTATAAATTATTTTTCAATGCATAAATAACAGTAGCATGGTATATTTTTTTTACAAGACTTCGAGAGCTAAATGGAATGATAATTGGTTTTAAACAACCTTTTCCCAGGAAAATACTCATACATCCAAGGCACTCTAGTAATGTGAAACAATTAAAAAGCCTTTATTCACATGGCTTTAAAATTTAAATATATATCTCAAAGTAATCTCATAAAATACAACAAAAATCAGTTACAAAAAAGTAGAAAAATTGCCTTTTTCCAGTCTCTTTTGTTGTTGATTCTGATGGAAATGAATGCATAATTGTGTGAATCCAGCATGGTCACCTGTTGTCCTTGTACAGGTCACAGCTCTGTCATTGTTCAGCTCCAGCACCATGAACCGTGAAGTACTGCACAACACCAAAACCCATCTGCATTCTGTTGGTTAGAAAGCTATTTCATGCTTAAAGCTCTCTCCGCTGTGGGAGGTATGTGTATATTCAGCTAGAAAAACAATTGGTTATGGAGTCAGGACTGATGTTTACTGTGATGATGGTTGTAGATCGGTGCACTGATATTATTGGCAAAACTCCTCTTGGAAATTTCAGAGCACTTATAACAACACGTGGATGATGGGCAGGAATATTACTCTGTGCTGGATGTTAGTCTCTCAGCTGTAATTATGTTGCACATTGACGTCAACACAAACATGCTTTTAATGAGTGCGTTTAACTTTTAGAGCAGATGAGAGCTGCAGGGTTGGATAGAGTGGTGTATACAGTATACTCATAGGCTCACATGCATATAGGCTATAAACACTGAAACATGTGCAACCAAGATTATTCAATAAGCTCTGCTCGTTTTTATCATAATTACTTACTCTCCTGCTTCTGCTCTTCTCTGGCTTTATATGGTCAACTTCTTGGCTAACTATTAATACAGGTTTGGGTAAACAGTTAATAGGGTTTTGGGTATTAGACAACTTTGTTGACTAGTTGTTTTTTACCAGAAAAAAAAGGTATTTTTTGACAGCACCTGGTGCCCGGGGCTGGATCTAATAGACCTATTTCTTCTGTGGAAGCATTTTTATGGAGTGTTCAGAATTGCATACTGTTATACTAATGATAATACTTCAGCAGGATGCAGTGTTTATACAAGTCACAGTTTGCAAATTATGATTTTATATAAAATAACAAAAGTTTAGTGAATTTTATAATTGCATTTATTTAATATTATAATGCCATTTTTTATTTTCAATTTAAATTCCATTCAATTAATTTAAAGTATTGTGTAAGATGTGAAAACAACTGAATTAAAAGTATTTTGATTCACCATTGCATAAATAATGCTGCTCAATTCATATTAACAGCAATGACAATATTGGCAATATTGAGTGTATACTTTAACACAAACTTCTTGTTATTTAACCTATTGCATAAAAAAAACAAATACCACATTTGCAATAATGCAGATATTTGTGGAAAAAACAGCACTCATGCCTGTGTGATATTGATAAACTATATCATATGAAATACTAAAACCTACAGAGAGACATTTTTGCTCTCATATCTTAAATGTATGCGAATGTAACTGCATTCTTATATGCTATATCACACAGTCATTCCTAATTTCAGATTTCATGATGATTTCTGTAGAAGATCATATATGAATACGTGCCTTTTCTTTCCATCTCGCTTGCTCTTCCTGCAAAACCACATTATACTTTACAGCACAAAATGAATGTTAATTGTTAATGCAAGAACCTGTTCTCTAGGGGAGCTTCAATGTGGGTTGAACTCCCAGTCAGAGATTTTAATGAGGATTGCATTAAGCTCCCCTTTTTGTGTAAGATCATTCGGTGGCTCTTGAAAAGGCTTATTTCTGAAGCTACAGCAGTTTTGGTGTGTGTCTTATTGTTGTGCTGTACATGCTATATGTTGAATATCCAATCCTTTAATGGGGTAATATCATAGAAATTAAAATTCCCTTGTACTTTTGAAATAATAAAACTTGGATGTAACTGGTAAAACTCAGACCCCCCCCCCAGTCAAACATAAGCCATTTCTAACATCAGATAAATAAATACATGAACATGACTTCCCACGTTTATATATACAACTTTTTACATTTTTTTACATTTTAAATAAAGAACATTTTACTATCACTTTAAGAAGTCTATAAAATTATTTAAATCCATTAAATAATAAATTATCTTCACCTTTAAAGTTTTTATGATGGAGTTTGTGTACACACGATAATTATTTAACATTGTTATTTGGATCGGTGTTATTTTTATTTTTATTTTTTTTGTTTCAGTACATGTTTAATGTTTCAGAAAGAAAACCCTCTGGTAAATTTAATTTGATCATTAGGATTTAAAAAAATGCATGTAGGCCTACTGTATTGTGAAGTGTGGATTTGGATCTACAGTACATGCTTTTTGCAGCTGAGAAGAGAAATGCCCATGGGTAATGTTATTGAGTTCAGCTAGACTGAAGATGTGAATATCTTTATAACTTAGAAAGTACATCATTTATTCTCTTATACCTGACAAAAATATGCAAGGTGCCAGGAGGATCTTGTCTAACAAACCATGGGCCATTGAAGTCGATTACAGTTGTGGTACGAGTCTGTTTACTGCTGCAAGGCACATGTAGTTTCACAAACACTCAAATGTTATGATGATGTATGAGAAACATCAATGCTTGTAGAATTGTGTGGAAATGTGTGAGTGTGAAGTGAGTGTGGATACTATATGTGTGTCTGTTGACATTACAGTGCAAAATGAATTTTTTAAATCTTTTTATATATTAATATATTTTGCTTCCTATACAGTTCACTGTTAAAAAAAATAATATTTTATTTACATCTCTACGGCAACCAAAACCTCAAGGACCAGCATGTAATATGGCTAATATAAATGCATTTCGCCAATTTTTTACAGTGAGAATAAGTTTTGCTCACAATATCTATCTGTCTTTCTGTCTGTCTGTCTCTCTCTCTCTCTCTCTCTCTCTCTCTCTATATATATATATATATACACACACACATTTATATACATATATCCTGTTTTTTATTTATTTATTATTTATTATATTTGTCACACACGCTGCTGCACGGCGCTGTCTAAAACTAAATCTGAGCCCTGGCTAAATGACATGACTCATGCTGCCAGACATGAGTGCCGTAGAGCTGAGCGCAAGTGGAAGAAGGACAAACGGCAGGTGTCTCTTCAAATGTTAAGGGATTGCTGGCGTCATTACCAGGAAACTGTGAAAGATGCCAAAAGAAAACATTTCTCAGATATTATTCTGGCAAATTGTCATAAGCCTTGTGTTTCGTTTAACACCATTGACTCACTTTTAAATGCCCCGCAGAATGCTTGTATGGAGGCATCCCCTGTTATGTGTGAAAACTTCCTTTGCTTTTTTATTGATAAAGTCACTTCTATTAGGTCTCAAATTGTACCTTCAGCTTCAGACCCTTCAATCTCTGTCCCCTGCTCGGCTTGTCTTTGATCATTTTGAGCTGGTGACTTTTTCCTCTTTAGAGGAGGTTGTTGGTCATTTGAAGCCCTCTGGTTCTCCAAATGATGCTGTCCCCCCTCGACTATTTAAGGAGGTTTTCCCCACTGTAGGACCATCTGTTGTAGCAGTTATAAATAGCAGTCTGACCTGGGGTGTGGTCCCTGAAATTTTAAAACATGCAGTAGTTCAACCTCTGCACTAGATCCGTCAGTTTTTTTTTTTGCTAATTTCAGGCCTATTTCCAAATTGCCCTTCCTTTAAAAAAATCCTGGAGAAGATTGTGTACAGTCAATTATTGGCCTTTTTGGAAGAACATTATATACTAGAGGTTTTCCAGTCCGGTTTTAATTTAATTTAATTTTTAAGGGAAAAAAAGCTGTCCAAACCTGCCTGGCACTACGTGAAAAAGTAATTGCCCCTAAATCTAATTCCTGGTTGTGCCTCCCTGCAGCAATAACTGCAATTAAGCATTTGCGATAACTGGCAATAAGTCTTTCACATCGCTGTGGAGGAATTTTGGCCCACTCTTCTTTGCAGAATTGTTTTAATTCAGCCACATTGGAGGCATCCCAATCGGATTTAAGTCCAGACTTTGACTTGGCCACTCCAAAACCTTAATTTTGTTTTTCTTGAGTCATTCAGAGGTTGACTTGCTGGTGTGTTTGGGAACATTGTCCTGCTGCATAACCCAAGTGCACTTGAGCTTGAGGTCATAAACTGATGGCAGGATATTCTTCTTCAGGATTTTCTCATAGAATGCAGAATTCATGGTTCCATCAATTCTGGTCCTGAAGTTTCAAAGCAGCCCCAGACCATCACACCACCACCATGTTTGACTGCTGGTACGATGTACTTTTTTTAAATGCTGTGTTGGTTTTGGGAAAGATGAGACCTGCAGTTCTTTAGATGTTGTTCTGGGTTGACCTCCTGGATGAGTTGTCATTGTGCTCTTGGAGTAATTTTGGTAGGCCGGCCACTCCTGGGAAGGTTCAGCACTGTTCCAAGTTTTCTCCATTAATGGATAATGTCTCTGACCGTGGTTGGCTGGAGTCCCAATGCCTTAGAAATTGTTTTTGTTTTGTCGTGGCTACAACATAACTCGTGAGAACATGATAATATGTTGTGGCCACAAGATCATTTTGTTGAGGTAACGACATCCTTATGTTGTGGCCTCGAGATGTTATGTTGAGGAAACGACATCCATTTCTTGTGTCCATGACTTCTTATGTTGAGGGTTACGACATGTTTTTCTTGTCCAAAATATTATCCATCCTACAGTCTTGTAAGTCCATTAACTGATAGTCTTTTCCCCATAATAACATGTTAGGTTATGTTTTTATATTCGTTTATATTTATTTTTCCCTTCATTCCGATATCTTCACTTAACATTCTGATTACTTTTGTAAATAATAGCCTACTATTGCTATGCTAACTGAAATTTTTGCTGGAATGCAGTGTAAATTTAACATGTTTTTAATTTTATTTCAGCTAATTAATAGACCATAATTATAAATACTATAGTGTTTTGTTGATGAATTAATCATTCATGTAGTTTCATTTGAACACAACACACTCATTTATCATTTATCTGACAATTATGCCAATAAAGTTTTGACTTTATGATTGTATTTATGCCCATGTGTGATGATAAATGAGCGTGAATGATTAAATCCTCAACGAAACACTATAGTGTTTATAATCATGGTCTATTACTTAGCCGAAATAAAATGAAATATGTTACATTTATGCATTCCAGCAAATGCATTCCAGCAAAAATTCAAGTCAGCATAATCAAAAGCTTGATTTGCATGTCGAGCATTTACAGTACGCTATTATTTACAAAAGTTTTCAGAACATTAATTATAAAGAAATTGAAATGAAGTAAAAAAAAAATGAATATAAACAAATTAAAAAAATATAACCAACATTAATGTACAAATATTAAATAATTAAAATATTAGTTAATTGGAAATTCTTCATCGTTTGTCCGTCATTATTTTCTATAGATTACTGTGGCCCTTTAATCAGGAGCAAACATGATTTGTATGATCATGCGTGTGATTGTGTTTTAATATGATGGATGGAGAATTCCACTTTGTGAGTCTTTTTTGTTTTCTAAAAATGTTCACGTTCCTTTCCTGTTTTTAGTGATGACTTGAATTTCACAGGTCAGTGTAACTTCCTGCCAGGATATGTGATTGGATGTTTTGTGGTTAAAGGATGCCACACAGGGATAATTGCTTATAATGTCATGGGCTTGTCAGAGCTGCCGGAGGAGTTCATATTATATTTTTCAGATGCAATCAAGCTGTCTTTTACCTCTCACCGCAGGTGTGTGTGTGTGTGTGTTTGATCTGTCACTTCCATCGTGGAATTCGGTGCTTGATAGCTGTGCGAGTGGACTTGCTTAGGTTGCCTGCTGTTGAAGCCTGTGGTGAGCAATCTTTCCCTCACACACACTTACACATATTCACACACGTACACACAAAAAAACGTTCATTTAAATGTTGATTGTGAAGACATCGCTGTATGCACGGATAGGGAAGTTTTGTCAGCCTTGGTGCAGCTTGGACCTTAAACGGTATTTAAATGCTTCCCGGTGGCCACTGCTATCACACTATGAAGCCAGATTTACCAGAAGCTTCCTTTTGTGATGTTCTCATTTGACTGCATCTGATTACAGTATTAGGTTGAATGACTGGAGCAGATGAGACTGTATCACCAAGCAAAGCAGTATTGCACGAATAAATGTCCATATTGAGTTTGTGAAAAATGTGGCCACTACTCGAGTGACCTGATTTGGGAAAGCAAACAATAATGTCAGAGCAAACTGGCCAAATATGTCTGCACCTTTGTCTTTTGAAATCAAATCTTTGGATTCAGTCAATGGAAATTTTAATCCACTATATGAATTGATAACTGAATCAAGTTTTTTTTAAATTTTTGTCAGAGGTCTCTAAAACTAGATTTAAAAAAAAATTCTTGATGAAATTGTGGGTGGTTAGTGGTGCTTGTTGGTTGCCGCAATGCTAGGGTGTTGATGTGGTGTTGATGAGTTGTTGTTGTTGGTGTGTTGCTGGGGTGTTGATGAGTTGTTGTTGGTGTGTTGATGGGGTGTTGTTGTTGTGTTGCTGGGGTGTTGATGAGTTGTTGTTGGTGTGTTGATGAGTTGTTGTTGGTGTGTTGATGGGGTGTTGATGAGTTGTTGTTGGTGTGTTGATGAGTTGTTGTTGTGTTGATGGGGTGTTGATGAGTTGTTGTTGGTGTGTTGATGGGGTGTTGTTGTTGTGTTGCTGGGGTGTTGATGAGTTGTTGTTGGTGTGTTGATGAGTTGTTGTTGGTGTGTTGATGGGGTGTTGTTGGTGTGTTGATGGGGTGTTGCTCGGGTGTTGATGATTTGTTGTTGGTGTGTTGATGGGGTGTTGTTGTTGTTTCGATGGGGTGTTGATGAATTGTTGGTGTGTTGATGGGGTGTTGTTGGGGTGTTGATGAGTTGTTGTTGGTGTGTTGATGGGGTGTTGATGAGGTATTGTGTGTGTGTTGATGGGGTGTTGCAGTGGGTTTGTGGGATGGTGCTGGGGTGTTAATGGAGTGTTGCCTGGCTGTTTGTGGGATGTTGCTGTGATGTTGCTAAGGTGTTGGTGGGATGTTGTTTGAATGTAGCTGGGATGTTGATGGGAAGTTGTTAGAGTGTAGCTGGGATGTTGCTGGGATGTTACTGTGGTGTTGGTGGGATGTTGTTGGAATGTAGCTGGGATGTTGCTGGGAAATTGTTAAAGTGTAGCTGGGATGTTACTGTGGTGTTGGTGGGATGTTGCTGGAGTGTAGCTGGGATGTTGCTGGGGTGTTGCCGGGATGTTGATGAGGTGTTGCTGGGTAGTCGATAGGGGGTTTGCCGGGATGTTGATGGGATGTTGATAGGGTGTTGATATTGATAGGTTATTGTCTGTGAGATACAGAGTCCCGAGGTGTAAGCTAAATCGATACAATAACTCCTTTGTACCAGTATCTGTGTGCCTGTTTAACAGATGTTTATCTTAAGGTTTTTTTTCTATTTTATCTTTTATATTGTTTGTTTTATCTTTTTTACTTGTCTATTGTATGTAGATTGTATGTAGGTGATGCAGCAATTTTTGTAGTCCAAAGCAATTTTGATCTCGAGGACAATAAAGTATACTACTACTACAGGTAAAGAAAATGATCAGATCACACATCAAACAAGGTGTTATGACGTGTAATCATAATCCATAAAGGATTACTTTACACACACATATGCCGCATTGCAAGCTCTTGGACAAATATATTATTCATTGTCTGTCAATACAGCTATGTTTCAATTCAAGTTTATTTGTATAGCGCTTTTTACGATACAAATCTTTGCAAAGCAACTTTACAGAAAATTAAGTTTCTACAATATTTAGTAGTATCTTATCAGAGGTGACTGTCAGTTTATGTGCATATGGCAGAAATGTATGGAAAATCAATTAAAGATGCAATTAAACTTATAGTAAAATTTGGTGGTTCTGTATGTTGTTTCAGGGTTGGCATCATCTTAGGTCCTCTGAGGGGTTGGCATCATCTCTTTTTAGGTGTTCTGGATCCAGACTGGAGCTTATGTAAATCCTAGTTACCAGATAATGTCAATCCCATGGCAGAAACAGAGAAACAAATAGAGACATAATAAGCATACCTGCTGTTCCAACCAACTAAAGAATAATAATACGCATTTGATCAGATACAACTGCAGTCACAAATTATGAGATGCATTCTTTGAATGCAGCTACAACCGTCCAGCAGTTACTTGACTTCCTCTCCTGTCGGTTCAGGCACAGGAAGATCTAATATCCTTGTGTAATGGAGTGTTTCTCTGTGACCCTCCACTGTCTGCAATTAAGCAGTTACGTTTTTGTGAGGTTAATTAGTCTTGCAGACTTTATGAGCTTAACCCTTAATTGATACTTATGATCATTTGCTTTTTGTGGTTGTTTTTATGAGAGAACATTTAAAAATAAATAATGAGATCCTTTAAAGCAGATTGACCGAGAAGGCCTATGTGACGACTGAGTGAAGGAGGAGCTGGAAACAAGTGCGAGTTAAACAGTTTAATGAATATGAAACAGACAAACAAGGGTACAACACAATGCTGGGAAGACGACAATCCAACACGGCGGTGAGGAATTCGGATGGTGACAGTGTGAAGGCAGCAGGAGAGGATGGCACAGGAACTGCGGGGAATCGAGCCGAAGGTAAGTCGTGATGCTTTGTGCAAGTGCGGAGAGTGGATGAGGTTCCGCGGGAAGACACGGACATCCAACGCAAACAACACAGAAGCAAGAGACAGAGATCAGACATGAAACAACGTTCTCACAAACACAAGACGTGAGACAAGCCAATATATAGGGAGTGTGTAATGAGTGACAGCTGCTGCTGATGACAATTAACGGAGACGCCCACAAACTAATCAGCGCAGACGCAAAACACACAGACTTCACCACAAAGTGCAAAACCCAGAGATCACGTTTTACCAACCGTGACAGCCTGTAATTAAAATGAGGGGTACTTCTGTGTTTTGTATTTTTTTTAGCCTAACTGTATTCATCTTTAGTTTGAGATGGTTTATTAAAGCTGAAGTTTTCCCAACAAGAGCAGTGAGTATCTTTTTCTCGTCAGTACTGTTGTTTGATTAATATTCTATAACTACCAATTTTGTATGTAAATGTAATCTGAGACCTATGGGGGTTACGGGTGACTTTATATCGTCAGCCTGTCTGTGAAAACTTTTAGCTGCTCAAGGACAAAATCTTTGTTGCTGGGCTTGTACGTATTAAGAGCTAACTTTCTTGCCTTGCAGCTAACTGTGAGAAATATAAGGTTTAGTAAGTAATATCTCCTACCAAAAAAGTATTTCTCCGATTTTTATGTATTCTGCTTCCTGATGTCAGCAGATTCTCCCTTTTCTAGAATTTAGATTATTTCATCCTGAAATTCTGATAACTTTAATTCTCTCTCTCTTTTTAAACTTGATGTGGAAAATATGCATGCAATAATAATATTTTGTTATGATATTTTATACATTTCATATACAGTACACTCTAAAAAATGGAAACAGTCCCTTTAAGAATGTTCACTGAAGTAGAAAGTAATTTTTTCCCCTATCTCTATCTCTGTGACATTACTATGAAAACCCCCTTTTGGAATCTTTTTTTTTAAAGAGTGTGCTGCTTATGCTGTGAAACCCTTTAATAAGATCTTGTGCAACCAATTTCAATCAGATGTCATAACATTTTGGCATATACAATTAGCTTAATTATGAAGACATGACAGGGATCTGGAGAAGTATCAGTTATAGCTTGATAAATATATCTTAAATATCTTTATTAAAAACTGCAAAGAATATATTAAAGAACTTCTAAATTTTACACATTTAGTGTAAACCGAATGCTAAAAATGAAAAGGATTTTAATTCCAGGCTTTAACACAACACATTGTGAAAAAGTCCATGTGAGGCGAATCCTTAGTCTCATAGCATTTCCACAGTCCTTATATGCAAAGTGCTATACGAGTGAAACATTATGAAATAATAACTTTGTTGTTATTTTTTTCAAGCATATTGAGCCAGGTCTCTTCATCTTCAGATCTTTCTGTTTTTCTAAGATTCAACAGATAAAGCCAAAGAGCTTCTCTAGCGTTATTTATTGATCTCAGAGTCCTCCGTTCAGCAGTCATTTCCAGCAGGCCTGCTCTCCCAGCGCTGTTATGAGTGTGTCGTATGAATGGATGAAAATGAGGCTGCTCCGGGCACTGCTGCTGAAATCATCGCTGGCCTCCGGTCTGCTTTGGTTAAATAATGAGGCAACACTCAGAACCTAAAAAGATCAGGCCGGAATCGATACAACTGCTGAGTGCTCTGTGCAACATCTCTCTCCTTTGATTACCCTGAGCAGGTTTGGGAACTGAGGTAGCAGTAATGGAGACAGAGAGATGAGAGGAAAATATTTTGGTGTGTGTGTGTGTATATAAATATATACCTTAAGAAAACCCATGGATCAAGAATATTTGTACATAAAAGGCTAAAAGGTAGTACAGCATTTCAAGAAATTATTTTAGGGGGAATATTTCATTTAACATTAGATTTTTGTTTTTGTAATTTATAATAATAATAATTTTTGTATAATAATAATATTAGTTGTTGTTGTATTATACAACTTTTATTTTATTATTACATTTTTGATAATAGCAGTAATGATAATTGTTTTTTAAATAAAAAATAATATTGTAAAAACAATAACAATAATAGTAATAAAAACAATAGTTGTTATTATTATTGCTTTGTTTTATCATATGTGTCACGGAGTCACCAGTAACACCTGCCACACCATCAGAGTCCAATCACCCGACTCCCCCCATCCGCTCATTATCACCAGATTACTGAAGTCACCACACCTGCACCCGCTCATCACTGCCACTTCTTAAGCCCGCACCTCCTTTCACTCTCTGTCTGGTCTCGTCAGAGAATCACCGACTCTACTCACTGTGCTACTCTTGGAATCATCTGAATACCTGAACGTTTGATCATCCGGTTTTCCTACCACCATCTGTCATCCGTGTCCTGTCAGTTCCTCCTGTGTCCACCCTTCATCTGTACAGCAAGTATCCTCAAGTCATCCTCTTAACATCCCACTCAGCTCAACTATTCCTCTGCAAGATTGTGTGATACCATCTTCTGACTCCATTATTCCAATAAACATCTACTTACCTGCATACCCTGTTGTCTCTCTCTTCTGTCCGTGACAGAAGACCAGACCGACTGTATGCAAAGAGCCGTTGGATTGGAAGAGGACCCTTCACGGGCTTCTCTCCCCGAGCAAGCACAAGCTGGCAATCCACCACTTCCACCTCATCTTCACTCTCCTTCAATGCCTGCCTCTCACAGTCCCATGGCCCGACCTGCAATGTACACCGGTGAGGCGAAGGGTTGCAGCGGGTTTCTACTACAATGTTCACTCTACTTTGAGATGCAAGCACATGCCTTCCCTACTGATCGTACTAAGGTCGCCTATTTGATCTCCCTCCTCTCTGGTCCCGCCCTCCAATGGGCTCAGTCTCCCGAGGAGAAGGATCACGAAGAAGTTAGAAATCCACACCATCTTGGGTAAACCGCTGGGCCATGGTCAAGTCTGTCATCAATCCCCCATAGTCTCACTACGCATTGGATGTCTTCATCAGGAGAAGATTTCATTTCTGGTGCTGGAAGGGTCCACCGCGGATATCATCCTGGGACGCCCGTGGATGTCAGAACACTCCCCGCAAGTCAACTGGACCACTGGGGAAATTACGCAATGGGGTGAATACTGCTCTGTATCTTGTCTACTACCTGTCATCAAGATCTGTCGTCAGAAACCCTCTCCTGATGATTTCCATGCTTCCTCTCATCTTCACCTCAACTCCACGTCGATCGAAAGTCCAGAATCCAGCCAACCTACAGAGATTCCCCTTGAGTACCGGGCGTTCCAGGAAGTGTTCAGCAAACAACAAGCGACACAGTTACCACCTCATCGGCCATGGGACTGCACCATTGACCTGCTGCCTGGAGCCACACCACCCAAGGGCCGGATCTATCCACTGTCCATCCCGGAGCAGAAGGCCATGGATGAGTATATCAAAGAAGCCTTACAACAGCGGTTCATTCGACCATCCACTTCCCCTGCTGCATCCAGTTTTTTTTCGTGGGAAAGAAGGATGGAGGCTTGAGGCCGTGCATCGACTACCGTGCACTCAACGAACAAACGGTCAAATTCCGCTATCCCCTTCCTCTGGTCCCAGCCGCGCTGGAACAACTACGTGGAGCTAAAATCTTCACCAAACTGGATCTCAGAAGTGCATACAATCTCATACGCATCCGAAGAGGCGACGAGTGGAAAACTGCTTTCATTACTCCATCAGGGCACTATGAATATCTTGTTATGCCCTATGGGCTGTCCAACTCGCCATCTGTATTTCAAGCCTTCATGAACGAAGTGTTCCGTGAGTTTCTGCATCAATTCGTAATCGTTTATATTGATGACATCTTAATCTTCTCCAAGAGCTTAACTGAACACCATCACCACGTCTGTCAAGTCCTGCAAAGACTCAGAGATCATCAGTTGTTCCTGAAGTTGGAAAAGTGTGAGTTCCACCGTACCACTGTTCACTTCCTTGGCTATGTCATCAGCCCACAAGGGATCCAAATGGACCAGAGGAAGGTGGACACCATCATTAACTGGTCACAACCCACCACCGTCAAAGACCTCCAGAGATTCTTAGGGTTTGCAAACTTCTACCGTCATTTTATTCATCAATACAGTATCATCAGTTCACCACTCACCTCTCTCCTCAAGGGCCAGCCCAAGTCTCTGTCCTGGAACCCAGCGGCCACTCAAGCCTTCCAACAACTGAAGCACGCCTTCTGTTCAGCTCCCATCCTGGTCCATCCCAATCCGGACCTCCCCTTCGTGGTCGATGTGGACGCCTCATCGACCGGGGTTGGAGCTATTCTATCACAGCAGCAGGGGAAGCCTCCAGTACTCCATCCATGTGCCTTCTATTCCAAGAAACTGTCCCCGGCGGAGCGTAATTACGACATCGGTAATCGGGAACTTCTGGCTATCAAGATGGCTTTCGAAGAATGGAGACACTGGCTGGAGGGAGCACACCATCAAGTCGAAGTCATTACGGACCACCGTAACCTCGAATATCTTCAAGAAGCCAAACGTGTAAATCCTCGCCAAGCCCGATGGGCCCTCTTCTTCACGCCCTCTCCCGTCTTCATGCGCCTGAGCCCGAAGTATCACCTTCTGAAGCTATACTCCCTCCAGCCATTATCGTTAGTCCCATCGAATGGTCTATGGAGGATCATATCCGGGAAGCCACCCGTTCCGAGCCAGCTCCGCCGGGAGGTCCTGGGGGGAGGATATATGTTCCATCATCACTACGCCTGTCCCTCATAGACTCAGTTCACACGTCTCCGGGCTCTGGTCATCCAGGCAGCCGGCGAACCCTCTCGCTCCTTCGTAACCAGTTCTGGTGGCCCATCATCGCGCAGGATGTCTCCCAGTACGTTCGTGGATGCTCAGTCTGTGCCATCTCCAATACTCCACGACGACTCCCCGAAGGGAAGCTAAAGCCACTGCCCATACCACGTCGTCCATGGTCCCATCTGGGCATCGACTTTATGACCGATCTCCCACCTTCAGATTCTCACACTGGTATCCTAGTTGTAGTCGACCGCTTCTCCAAGGCATACAAACTCATCCCATTAAAAGGTCTTCCCACTGCCTTTGAAACTGCCAACCTACTATTCCACCATGTATTCCGTCACTTTGGTCTACAAGAAGACATTGTATCAGATAGGGGTCCCCAATTCATCTCCCGAATCTGGCATGCTTTCTTCAGATTACTCGGAGTCTCAGTCAGCCTATCTTCGGGGTACCATCCTCAATCCAACGGCCAGGATTCAGGAGATCAGAAGGCACCTGCGAACCTACTGCCACCAGAACCAAGGCAGCTGGAACCGCTTCCTCCCATGGGCCGAGTATGCACAGAACTCTCTACGCCAAGACACCACCGGTTTAACACCGTTTCAGTGCATACTCGGGTACCAGCCTCCTCTCTTCCCCTGGTCAGGAGAGCCGTCAGAGGTCCCAGCGGTCAACACCTGGTTCGAAGTGAGTGAGAGGTTATGGGACTCAGCACACATCCATCTCCAGCGAGCAGTGCGAAGACACCAGAGCCAGGCCGACATCAAAAGAGGAGATACACCCCAGTACCAACCAGGTCAAAAGGTCTGGCTCTCCACCAGAGACATCCGTCTTCACCTGCCCTGTCGAAAGCTGAGTCCCCGCTATATAGGTCCCTTCACCATCGAGAGGCAGGTCAACGAGGTCACCTACCATCTTCAGCTTCCCTCACACTACCGGATCGCACCATCATTTCATGTCTCACTGTTAAAGCCCTTCACTGATCCTCTTGTTTCTCCTTCCCCAGGACCTGATGGTGTTGACGTACCTCCTCCTCCCGAAGTCGCAGAGGAAGAGTCAATTCACCGTGTGCAGGACATACTGGATTCCCGTCTGCGAGGCCGCCTCCTGGAGTATCTGGTAGACTGGGAGGGATATGGTCCTGAAGAACGCTCTTGGGTCCCTAGGGACGACATCCTGGACCCATCCCTCCTCACCCAGTTCCACAACTCCCATCCCAACCGCCCTGCGCCGAGAGGTCGAGGCCGACCCCGTCGACGGATAACACGGGCGTCAGGAGCCGCCCGTAGAGGGGGGGGGTACGTTCACGGAGTCACCAGTAACACCTGCCACACCATCAGAGTCCAATCACCCGACTCCGCCCATCCGCTCATTATCACTGATTAATTAGATTACTGAAGATTACTGAATTCATTAGATTACTGAAGTCACCACACCTGCACCCGCTCATCACTGCCACTTCTTAAGCCCGCACCTCCTTTCACTCTCTGTCTGGTCTCGTCAGAGAATCACCGACTCTACTCACTGTGCTACTCTTGGAATCATCTGAATACCTGAACGTTTGATCATCCGGATTACCTACCACCATCTGTCATCCGTGTCCTGTCAGTTCCTCCTGTGTCCACCCTTCATCTGTACAGCAAGTATCCTCAAGTCATCCTCTTAACATCCCACTCAGCTCAACTATTCCTCTGCAAGATTGTGTGATACCATCTTCTGACTCCATTATTCCAATAAACATCTACTTACCTGCATACCCTGTTGTCTCTCTCTTCTGTCCGTGACAATATGATTAATATAAACAACAATTTTTATTACTATGAATAATTATTATTGATAGTTATTATTTTACATTCGTTTTTTTATTTGACATCAATAATCATAATAATTATCATTGTTTAAATTATTAAAAATATGTGTGCGTACATAATGTATTTTTTGGACTAAAATACTAAAGAGAAACTATTTATTTTTAATTTTATTACATTTAAAAATATGTGTGCATATATATATATAATTTAACACAGTCAGATATCAGATATCTTTGGGGTGTAAACATGGCCTTGGTCTTTCCCTTTCAGTTTCTTTCTTACCGTATAGTGTCTTTTTCTAGGGGAAAAAAATCTTTCAAGCACCACTTTCTCATTGATTGGTTGTCCTCTCTTTACTTCACCTGTCTATCTCTCTGTCTCTGTAGACATTATGCACCTCCATCTCATCTCTCTCTCTCTCTCTCTCTCTCTCTGTCCTCATTCTTGCTCCAAGTGTCTGTGTTGTAGCCTGCAGGGCAGAGTGAGAGACAGAGAAGGCCAAACTCTGTCCTGCTGCTGCTTGTGTTTGGAGACGAGACTTCTGTCTGTTTGGCTGGGTAGATGCTCAAACATTCGCCACATGGCATGTGCTGAGGAACAAGTGGAGGGAACACTTAATGCCTTTTCATTTGGCTAGCTCAATTTCAAGATGTGAGATCAGTAGATGCCAAATCTCTCTTTTACCAGTTTTTCACAGAAAGAGCTAGTGCTGGACCCAGTGTGAAATGCATTTCCACCAAAGAAAATATTTCGTTAAACATATATGTTATTGAATTGATGAATTAAATTAAAATTAAAAGCATCTTGTGATGGTGGTTTTGGTAATAACCATAACCCTGCTTCTATAGAGTTAATTTTTCTAGCTTAACATTAGGTGGACAAGTTTGTCTAAGAGCGGTTTTATTGGAGTCTTCTGACTCAGAATGATGGAGCATGTCGCACAGGGCCTGCATGTGCAGTGTGGTGTGTCTGAAGAGCTTGCAGAAACGAGCAAGACCAGAGTCAGAGTTTAAAGTCTTATCCAGAAACATCAATTATTGGAAGCATGGCCCCACAATGCAATGCAGCTGTTAATGAGGCCCCCAGTCACTAAACACCAGTCACCAACAGTGTGATCCACTAAACCTACGTAGCAATAAACCTCTAACAGCTTCATTGCACTCGTCATTGAGACTGTCGGCAATAATTTATGTTCAATTAAATCGTTTTTAAATGTAAGATGATTTTGTTCTTGTCTTCTCTTGTGTCCACTCCATTTTATTTACTTAGTGGTTTTTGGTGTGTTATTAGCTGCTAGGGTGTTCTGGGTAGTTGTGAAGCTGTTGCTTAAAGAGCCAATATAAAAATATCTATGATATTTTGGTCACTTGATATGGCTCAGGTCTCTCCTTCAGTATTAGCAAACGCAGTTTGTTTGTATGATTGCTTATTTAATTATTAATTTATTTAAGTGCATATTTGTTCATTTTATTTACCCATTTATTTTAGTTGTTTATTTATTTGTTTAGTTGCTTATACTTTTTTGTCTTTTTATTCCCTTTTAATTTTTTATTCACATTTAATTCACCTTTTAGATCTTTTAAATTACTTCAAGAAATGGTTCATGTCATCAAGCAGTATACACCAGGTCAGTCTCTTGAAGCATCTTGTAGATGTTGCCACAGTTTTCTGAAATTAGTCTGTCTCAGTTTGTTCTGTTTCTTCATGTCATTCCAGACAGACTGGATGATGGTGAGATCAGATCTCTGTGTGGAGCACTGAATTTACACAGATACAATGCAAATTGCAAGTGAATGAACTCTATGCATAATGCAAGCTAAAGAAGCAAGTTTTTGCTTTGTGGTAAACAAGCTACAAAGGACGATCTCATTCAGAAGATTTTCTCCTGAGTTTTCCGCCCTCCCAGATGTCTCTCATCTCCCTCTCTATACCCCAAAACAAACCTCTTCATCTCCCTTATTAGGGCAGGTAATTGAAAGGGGAGAGGCTCGTCATCTCACCTGGTTAATGTTCATTCAAACTAGAGCACATCCTCTGCTTCCCATTAGCCTTCCTCTCTCTTCTTACCCGGCTCATTTATTCACACCATCCAGCTCTTTACTTAGCATGTCACTTTCCAGCCTATTCCAATGGAAGCTGCCAGAAGCTTTAGCTAAGGCTGTTCATTCAATCTTTCTTTTGTCTGCTCTTTTTTGCTTTCAGAAAGTCGTGAGAGGGCAATAACCTTGCTTACGCCTGAAACGAATCATGATCGAGCTGCATTCCTCAGCCCAGCCCCGGTCCCATCTTTTTATCTCTCATGAACAAACGGTGGCTAAATGAGCGCTAACTGTTGTTTACACTGCACTAACTTTGTCCTCACCCTCCTGTGTTGTTGTTAAATAAACTTCACCCTTGTGAGCACCAGCCAGAGCTAGCATACCCTTCAGTGCTACTTTGTCAGCGCCGTAGTTCTGTTCTGCTTAATAAGAGGGTGCTTGGGTGCACGGTTAGCTAATGCAGTGTGTACGGCTAGCTAATTAATTTGATAGGCTAGTCACGCTCTGGCATGTCCAGAGGGATAGGATGGATTGTAGGGGATCAGTGACACAGATTAAAAGAGAGTAGCCGCCGAATGTGTTTCTCAGATGGGTACGGACAACCCTGCACCACTGTGTACTTTTATTAAGCTAATGCAGCTGAGTTTCAATGTGATAGCGGCTATTAGCAGCCAAGCTATTTCCCATCTCACTAAAACTACTTGTCCCTCATCACCCTTTTCTAAAGCTAATTAACAGTTGTTTAGGATAGTCTAGTAGAAATTATGAAAAACGAATAGGGCTTTCTATATTGCAGTAACTTTGATGTGTTGTTGCATCTTTTATATGCTTTCAGGCTTTGTCACTCATGTACAGCTAAGCCAAACTAGTGACTGATTTTAGCTCCAAGCTGGTACAAGCTCATTTAAGTGGTTTAACATATGGGGTTTAACCTGGTTTGAGAATTTTTTCCATGTTGATGGGGACCTGTTTGAATTTAACATTTTACAAATATAATGTGAATTAATTAGCCAGCTTACAGTAACCACTTTAGGTAGTCTGCATACGTTTTTTTTTCTTCCCAGAAAGTGCATAGTGTGTACTAGTTAAGCATGTTACAGTTATTATACCTTAACAAACTTGGTTATATAAGACATTTAATAATCCGTCCGTCCATTGTATTGTTCGTTCTATCACTCTATCTATCATTCGTTTGTTCCTTTCTATCTGTCGTTTGCTCATTCGCTCTTCTTTTATCTATGTTGTTCATTCTATTTATCATTCATTTATTCTATTGTTCGTTTCTGTCTATCATTCTGCCTATCATTCGTTACATCTGTCTGCCATTCATTCTATAAAATGTTTTCTATCATTGTCATTCGTTTTGTCGTACATTCTATCTATCATTCCATCTCTCCTTCGTTGTTTTTGTCGTTCGTTGTGTCTGTCTATTGTTAATTCGCTTTTTTGTTCCATAGATTTTTCCATTTTTCTATTGATCTTTTTTTTTTTTGATTTGAGATAAAAAAAAAACTTGTCTTAAGGATGTTTAGATATCTTGACTGGAAAACAAGCAAAATACTGATTAATAAAATGATTTTGTTTGAAATGACTCATTGTTTACTTGTTTACTCATGAGAGGCCAGATGATCTAAACATTCAATACACAGTCCTGTCCCAGTTCAGATGAGGAGAACATTTAGTTTATTCCAAATCCAGAAGGATCCAACCAGTGCAAAAAACATCCAAATAAAGTGAAGAACAGAATGTGAGTGATCCTTTGGTGAAAGCAAGCCCAGGTTTCATCTTATCTAGATCTTGTTGGGCCATCCTGCTGTGAGCCTGGTGGCGTCGTGAACAAACCAGAACAGGAAATCTGATCAGCTGGAGTAATGAGCTCCGAGCTGCTGCTTCTCCTCTTTGCATCTTTTATAGACCTCCACAAGCCTGCTCAACGCCACCTAAATTCTTAATGACCACTCAGACTCGGCTATATACACTCTTGTTTTTGCCTTCGCTCCCGCCACGTCGCGGCTTCCTCAGATTGTTTGCTTTTACCTGACGGCGGGAAACGATTTGTCTCTTTGCTGATAAGGAGAATGACCTGTTTTGGATGTAGCTAAAAGCAAAGTGTCATAGTAATGAGAGGATAGTGCTTCGGCTCTCGAGGCAAACATAAAAGACAAGACACAAAAAAGGGAGGAAGCTCTTGGCAGCGTCTGGGAAATACTTGATATGAGGTTGCCATGGCAACCTGCTAACACATTGAAATAGTCGTTTATTAACGCTAATGGCAATACCGCAAGCGTGCGGTGATGAGTTGAGTCAAAACATCTGTGCATTTTATGTTAACATGTAATTATGCTAAAACGGTAATAATTTAATAAGGGAAACACTGCACAATTGCCACTTTTTTATCTTTTCACATCTTCATAATCAACGAACGGTCCTTTTTATAATTGAGAAGTAATTTTCTTTGTGTGTGCACCGTTTTGCCTTTCAAATGTAAGACAAGAGTTTAATTCTTTAATAAAAGGCGCTGGGCTCTCCGGACGGTTCTGATGAAACACTGTCAAAATGAAAAAAATAATTCTTGAAATCTTTAAGAGATGTTCCTGCTTGGCCACTTGTTTTCCTCTCTTCTAGTCTCCTTCCTTATTAAAGTCTATATATCTGTCCGTCTTACATGTATGTATATTTAGATATTTATATGTATGAACGTGTGTGTTTGTATACACGTTAAAAAAAAAAAGAAAAATAAAAGAGGAGTAAGACTTGATTTTACTCATATGGATATGATTGGATTGTGAAAAATTGTTGTTACAGACCAAAAATAATATACCTGACTCAGTGTGATTTTGCTTAAGGTGCTGTGTTGCAAACATGTTTGCAGATGTTAATGAAACAAGCTATGTTCACATTCTTGTTTCTCTACAAAAACAACGCAGCAGACTTCTATTTTACTTTTGAAGTCTTTGCTCGGTGTTGGAATGTCTGTTTTTGTTTTGGTGTGACTCTGCCCACTGTCAGTTTATCCAATAGAATTTTGACACAGGTTGCCAGATAATGGAAAACAGAGCGTAAAGCAGCCGTGGAAGCTGATAAACAAACTGATTCAGAGATCACACATTCTATCCAATCGGAAAAGTCTCTGCATCCGTATAAAAAGCTCTACGATCAGAGGCTTATAAAAATGCATAGAAATCAATCCATCAACTGTAAGACTCGTCACCTTCCATAGTCAGTTGTGCTCGGTCCTGTTGCGTGTCCTGAATCTGGCAACACACATGAACGTCAAGTCTGAGGATGAGCGAGTGAGAATCAACTCTTTAATTTGGACTGCAGTATCTTTTACCCCTTAGTGTCAGTATTACATACTGCACCTTTCAACAGCTGTTTATCTATTACTTAACATAGTATGTATAGTTTAAGTACCCTCAGTTAAACAAGGACAATTGTTTCATCAGCAAAACTTTGATTATTAACATTACTAATATATGTTTTTGTTTGAATAACATGCACCACTGAATCATCTACAATAACACCAGGAGTTGTGTATTGAGAAAATAAATAAAACCATTTTAAACCACTTTGACTAAGGCATTTATCACCTGTGTTTATTCAGAATGAGAAACGGACGGAGAAAATCAAAGGTGGGAAAACAACCTTTGAAATAGCTAATGTCTTGTGAAATCCTGTAATGAAGTAAATATGCTACTCTTTCATCCATAACTTTGCAACCTTGAACTGTTCTTTATTCTTATTGAAATTAGTGGGGTGTGGGGAAAACAGTACATTAAGTTAGTTAGCATTTTTACACAAATACTGCATTAAAATTGATGTTCATCAAGCGTAAAAACTTACAAATTTATGCATGATTTTAGGCTAAAAGTGTTCTAACCAAATAGGCAGCAAGCAATCAAGAGCACCTTGTGAGTGTGGTTTGTAATTCTCTTGTTTAAACACTGTTTCATGCATGTCTGAGCTGCTCATGCAGGATCCGCAATGACAGCCTCAGTATTTAGAGCAGGGGTGCCCAAACTCGGTCCTGGTGGGCAGATGTCCTGCACAGTTTAGCTCCAGCCTGCCTCAGCACACCTGCCTGGAGGTTTCTAGTATGCCTAGTAAGAGCTTGATCAGCTGGTTCAGGTGTGTTTAATTGGGGATGGATCTAAACTCTGCAGGACACTGGGCCTCCAAGAGTTTGAGCACCCCTGATTTCGAGGCATCCTGCCTCATTACCAAAATCCATCATGTAGTGTCAGAACTCCTCTTGTGTACATCTTGTGTACAATAAAGGTATTTTATAATGATGATGGTATGGCAATGTATGATAGGCATAGTCATATACCATGGTATTTTAAGAGAACTCCAAGCTACTTTAAAGAATAATGTGGTCGTACTATCATGGGAGCATTAAATCCAATCACATCCATCCATCCATACATCCATCCATCATGTTTCTATGTAATGTTGATGTTCCATCCATCTTTGTGTATTGTTCTTTCCATCCATCCATTGTCCATCCATTTATGTATTGTTCTGTCCATCCATCCATCCATCTTTCTGTGTATTGTTCTTTACATCCATCCATCCACCCACCTTTCTATGTATTGGTTTGTCTGTCCATCTATCCATGCATCCATCCATTTTCTATGTGTTGTTCTGTCCATCATTGATCCTTCTGTCCATCCATCAGTCTTTCTATGTATTGTTTTGTCTATCCATCCATTCATTCATCTTTATTTGTGTTTTCCTATCATTCTTTCAATCAATCAATCCATCCATCCATTTGTCTTTCTATGGATTGTTCCATCCATCAATCCATCCATCCATCCATTTGACTTTCTATGGTTTGTTCCATCCATCCATCTTGGCGTGGTTTAAATGCTTAGTTTTGCATCAAACAAAAAGCAAAGTATAATGACAAGTCCAATGCTAAGTTCTTGCAATGAAATGTTGTTGAATGCCTGCCTTTTACTCATCTCAACCCAGACTACATCAGTGAAAAGAATCCGTTATTCCTTAACTCAGAATGGCCATATGTATTCCTGTGTATCTGAGAGTGCAATCCTTACATGTTGGTGTGTGTAGAGTCTGTGCACAATCTGACAATCTCCCCCTTAGAGATTTGAGATTTTTTTCCTTTTTATTCCTTTTTCTCTCTTCTCTTTACTCTGTGTTTGGTTCTTCCTCTGTTTCCATGGTAACATATCAAACTATCAGAACCTCCTGTCTCCACCCAACCCAGTCTCCCTCCCGATTTGGTTGTAGGTCAGAGATAAAGGGAAGTAGAGAGAGAGCAAGTAGTCTTAAAGGTGAGTGGAGTTTAAGGACTCTTTTATGGCTAAGCTCTCTCTCTTTCTCTATCTTTACTACTTACACATACACTTGGATCTCTATGGTGATGAGAGCAGCAGGCCTGTCTGCTGTTTGCTTGGGTTCTGTAATGGTGAGTAACACATGAAACTGCCCTTTTTATCCTTAATGCTTAAAGTAAAACAAGTCTTCGTACTTTTTTATCATCCATATTGTATCAGTTCTGCACGCATCACTTTGATGTCTCCAGTGCAGTTGTACGCTTGAATTACTCAGAATTTTTGTTCAGTTTAATTGTTTTTGTTATGTCCACTTTCTTTCTCACACTCTCTCTAACTCTGTAACTCATTGGTCTGCAAGTACCAAAACCTACTGAGCTGCATATCTAGACAGCATTGCAATACTAATTGTGATGTGCTCAGTGAAAATAACAGTGTAGGTTTGTTTAATTAATAAGTTATTCCAGTTTCATGTGAATGTAAAATGCACTGTAGTAAAAAAAAATTCTGCAGTGAAATGATCTGTTATCCTTATGTGTGTGTGTGCGCGTGTGTATATGTAAGTATATATATATATATATATAATAAAAACATTTTGAACAGTTAAAAACACTGAAGTTACTCACTCAATATAAATAATAAATAAAAACAGCTGAATCTAAAACAGCAACTGAAATAAAAAATAATTTAATATTTAACTAATCATTTAAAAAGAAAACAAAATAAAAGTAATAATGACAAAAGCACATAACAAAATTGGACTAAAATGTAAATAAAAAAATAATATTCAGTTTAGATTATATATATGAAAATTATATTTATATTAAAATATAAATATATATTAAATATAAAATACAAATATTCAAAAAGTTTAACTATAAAGGTATATAAATAATACTAAAATATCACTGATGTAGAGTAAACATTTACATTTAGTCATTTAGCAGATGATTTTATCCAAAGCGACTTACAAATGAGGACAATAGAACCAATCAAAACTATCAAAAGAGCATATACTATAAATATATATATACACACACACACACACACACACACACACACAAACACTACAGTAGCTCTCTATTTTTTTATAGTTTAAAAAGTTAAAAAATCATTACCCCACGAATCATTACTCTACATTTTTTAATTGGGTGAATTATTTTTTTTTTTTCAGTGTAGATAAAATTGAATAGAAAGTTCTAGAGTTACATGGTCAAATTAAGATGGAACAGATGTGTTTTTGGTTGTTTCTTGAAGATGGCTAAGGTCGCAGCTGCTCGGATTGAGTTGGGCAGGTCATTCCACCAGGAGGGAACAGTTAATGAAAAAGTCAGTGAAAGAGATTTTGTGCCTCTTGAGATGGCACAATAATGCGTTATTCACTTAATTAATTCCTTGAATTTTATGTGAGCAGCTACTGGTAGCCAGTGCAAATTGAGGAACAGAGGTGTGAGGTGTGTTCTTGTCGGCTCATTAAAGATTAATCTTGCAGCGGCATTTTGGATTAATTGTAGAGGTTTGACAGAAGTGGCTGGAAGACCTGCCAAGAGAGCATTGCAATAGTCCGGCCTGGATAGAAGAAGAGCTTGAACAAGGAGTTGTGTTGCATGTTCAAATAAAAGGGCTTGATCTTCCTAATGTTGTATAAAGCAAGTCTGCTGGACCAGGCAGATTTAGCAATGTGGTCTGAGAAATTCAGCTTGTCATCAATCACAACTCCAAGGCTTCTAGCTGTTTTTAAAGGAGTTATGGTTGATGAGCCTAATTGGATGGTGAAATTTTGATAAAGTGATGGATTTGTTGAAACCACAAGCAGTTCTGTCTTGGCCAGGTTGAGTTAAAGGTGATGGTCTGTCATCCAACAAGAAATGTCTGTTAGACAAGCTGAGATGCGAGCAGCTATTGTCGGATCATCAGGATGGAATGAGAGGTAGAATTGAGTGTCATCAGCATAGCAGTGCTATGAAAAGCCTTGTTTCTGAATGACAGAACCTAGTGATGCCATGTAGACAGAGAAGAGAAGTGGTTCAAGAACTGAGCCCTGAGGCACCCCAGTAGCTAGATGTTGTGACTTGGACACTTCACCTCTCCAAGATAACTTGAAGGACCTATCTGAGAGGTAAAACTCAAACCACTGGTGTGCGGTTCCTGAGATGCCATTTTCTTAATAGGGTTGACAGGAGAATCTGGTGGTTCACCGTATCATAAGCAGCGGAAAGATCCAGCAAGATATGAATAGAAGATTCGGAAGCTGCTCTTGCCAGTCTTAGGGCTTCAACAACTGAGAGCAAGTCTCGGACAAATGTCCACTTCTAAAGCCAGATTTTTAAACAAACTCATCTATCAAACAAGTCCTTATTAGGATTCCGATACTGCCTTTTGTCTACATAGGGCGTTACCTTCTATGTTTTGAGCAAATTTTTCTCTTTCTCTGGCTGTGTTTGTAGTAAGTAAGATTAAACGTGGTTTATAGGTCAGACTGACACTTCGCAGCAAATGAACTGAAGCTTTCCCAGTAATCAGCTCATAACTGACTTCCAAGACAAACACACAAACCTACAGACTGGCCTTAGTCTTACTGCGACAATCAGATTGATACATGGAAACACAATCAGGCCACTAATGGAAATGGATAATGAAGTGCTTTCAATCAGCCTCATGCAGAGTGTATTCATGAGCATAACAATTTTAATTCCTTTATTTCATTAGTTTGATACTCCTTGATATTTTGCCCTAATTATATTGTGTCATTTAAATGCATTGTACTTTTCAAATAACATCTAGCAGGAGGTCATGAATTGGGCATGTAGATGGTTTTTGTTGAGGCAATTCAAAGCAAGAGGTGCTTTATATATAAACCTTGAGCAATAGCTTTCTTATGCCCTACTTGACCTTCTCTCTAAATTGGTTGGTTAAACAATCAGTCAGTCTTTCAGTGACACAGTCAGATTGTCTTTCATTCTGTCAGTAATCCTGGTAATTATCATTATTTAGTTTCATCTTTGTTAGACATAATGTATGCTCAATTGACAGCATTTATGGAATAATGTTGAATACCACAGTAAAAAACACTGTTTTATAATATCTTTCTCTTTTTTTAAGCAAAAATTAATGTTATACTGGAAGTGAATGAGGGCAATTTTGGTGGATTTGAAAGCTTAAATGTGAAACTGTGGTGTTATTTGGGCTGTAAAGCTGTTAAAATCACTTTTACAGATGTTTTAGTGGTTTAAAGTTTACGGTGTTCTATTGCCATGGCAAGTTGTAACAGAACAGTTTACTAAGCATTTTTTGTTTTTCACATTCAAAATAATATCCATATCATTTATGTCTTGTGGCTACTATTAAATTACTGAACATTTATCAACAGATTGATTCCAGTTAATTCTCATGGAATCAGTGTTTGTCTTTGTCCAAAATTTCATACTGTCTGAGTAGGTACTTCTTTCGAATAAATACACACTTTTTGACTTTTACACAAGTATGTATGTTCTGTATATAGTCTGAATGTGTTTAGTCGGACATACTCTATTCATCATATTTACATTGTTGTGTGACTTAGTGTAATTTGTGTCACAAGTCCTCTCTCAAGGCTTCATAGGAAAGTGAAGTGTACTTTTGTTGTGCACTTTGAAATCTTTGCAGTTGTAGCTCATCTGGGTTCTTTTTGTCTACTGTTTCATGAATACTGTGAATTATTTTTTGACCTACTACATAGTATGGATGTATTCAGATGCAGCCATTGTTTATAAATTACAGCAGCACATAATGCAAGATAAAGGATTTTCAATGTGCAAATCAAACTGACTCAGAATATTGACGATTCCTGATTGTTCGTGATTTTATTTTAAAGTAGTTCTGTGAAAAGAGTCTAGCATTATTTGTTTGCAGATGCCACATGGTTTAACATTGTATTATGTAATGCAATGATATTCTGAGTTTTTAAAAACAAGCGAGACCATTTTAAAATGTTGGACTATTTGCCTCCATAACCTGACTTCTTTCGGACTAGTGGAAACCAAGAAAACATTTGAAAGACACTTTATACACTTTATCTATTTGCATCTGTAGAATCCAATTGCGATACATATCTTTAAAGGCTGCTTCTTCAAATTGAGTTCTTTTTTTTTAATCTCAGTCAGAAATCTCCTTTTCAGTAGCACTTTATAAACCAAACTTTATGGTAATCTTCAGCATACCTTAAAGGTTTTTGCAGAGCAGTTGGTTCAAATTTCATATTTCATTCTTAAAAACTTGCCATTGACAGCATTTTTAGATTTATGGAATTCTAAAAACAGGTATTCAAATTCTCCTCTGATATTCAACAAAATAAAACAATAATTTAATCCAATTTATAAATAAGTAAATAAAGAAATTATTCCTTTATTCTGATCCAATTGTACCCTTCTCACATGGAGTGTATTGACTTAAGTGTCCATTTGGGCCAACAAGTCTCAGATTTTTGGTGCTATAAAGTGTGTAAGCGTTTTACTATTTGATAATACTAAATGAGCATGAAACTTTGATCACATTCAGGTTGTAGTCCTCTACCTGGACTGATATGTTCATTCTTTGAATAATATATTTGCAGGTGTTCTCAGAACTGATGAGTCAGCAAAATTTGCTCTCTTTCTATTGATGTTCCACACACATAAATGTCAAATGAATTCTCATGAGGTGCCACACTGCTGCAATACAGTCTTGTCTCCCTAAAGCAAATGTGTAAATTATTAGATCAGATTAATCATCATAAATGATTAATCTGACCTCATTCAAAATGAGGACCAAAATCTCAAGATCGGCTGCCATAATGTGCTCAAAAATAAACGGAAGACAAAGTCATTGGTCAGGATGTGTGACTTCACACTCAATGATGGTGAACGGTAGATAGTGTGATGATTCTGAAGAGTAAATTAATAAATTAAGTTGGTATTAACAAATAATGCTAATAGTTGTTTATCTGTTGTATTTTTACATTGTTCACTCTCACAAAAAAACATACTAAAGCCTTTTCAAAAGGTGCTAGAGTTTGGGTACTAATATTTTAAAGTACTAATATGTACCTTTCGGGGGTTAATACGATACAGAGATGTACCTTTCAGCTTTTGTACATCATTGTACTGGTCCAATGACATCTTTGTACTTTTTTGTGAGTGTTTGAGAGGAATAGTAAGACTAAAAGAGCTATTTAACTGAGAAATAAAAATAGAGCATGACATAAATATGTACACCCAGTATGTCAAAATGACAGTTAATAATTATTTGAAGTGTAATCTCTGCTAGTGACTAGATATATTGGCGTTTTCTGCAAAAAATATCAGTGTTCACGGTTACTGAGTGCAATGTCTTTTTTTCATTGTGTTGCTATTTTTCTCCTCTTTTGTATTGTAGACCAATTTTTGAAGATTTCTCTCTCGCTCTCTTTCTTTCTTTTTCATTGGAGAATAATGTATTAGGCTTTTGTTAATTCATCTTTTTTGTTCTTTCACATTGAATGTGAAGGATCAAAATGAGAACAAAATGACGGTGGCCATATTTCTTTCCGTTGACGTCAGTTTATTCATATGCCAACTGATTAGCCTGAATAATATGCACACACAGTCATTTATAGTGAGAAAATGGTTGAGCGTGATTGAGATGGGTTGATTTGTGCACAGCATGTGATGCTAGAATGAGAGGAAAGAGAGAACTATGTTTGAAATGCTTTTTTTGTTTGGGCTGCTTTCGGTGGGTAGTCAGCCTTGGGTTGTGAGCTCTAGGTGTTCTCGCTATAACTGAAATAGCTTCAGCTGTGACTAATAAGACTGATAGAGTCTTTGCCACACTGAACTCGTCTATTTCACACTGTGCAATGAAAAAAAGCACAAATAAATGAAATTAACATCGAAATGAGACTGAGTTATGTTGAAAAAGGTGGCTCATTTACTTTAATTTTTTATTTTTTCTATTTGACCGAGGAGAAAAAAGAATCCTTATTTATGACATTATTTCATGGAGTGGGAGTGAGGGTAAGCTGTGCCAATTTTATTTAATTGCTCTATAGGCAAGTACATGAGATATAGGTGAAAACATATGAACATAAATGAGAAGAAACTTTACAATTACTGTATGTGTAATATTAAAAATATTTGTAATAATTGCTGCATTTGCAGTCAAAGCTTACTAAGTTGAGCTTACTATGACAATTTCCCCCACCCATGCATTAACCCACATTTTATGAATGTATATATTTTTCGATATATATATATATATATAATAAATGTAGTTATTATACTTAATACAATTACAACTTTATTTAAATAAATAAATGTATTTATTTAATGATCAGTATATTAACGTATAAATTACTGAATATATAATAATATTTGGATTAAAAGCTTTACATTACTAAATTGAGCTTTGTGTGTGTACGTGCATGCGTGTGTGTGTGTGTTGAAAAAAAAAACCTGAACTAGCCAGGGAAATATTCAACTTCAAGTATTTTGAATATTTAATACTGATAATTAAGTATAAAAGTTTAATAAATTAAAAAATAAAATACTGTGTGTGTAATATTAATAATATTTGTAATAATTGCTGCAGTTGGAGTCAAAGGAAAAAAGCCAGCAAAATATTCAGCTACACTTATATATTTTGAATATTTCAAATTAATATCAAAGTATAAAAGTTAATTAAATTATAAAATAATCACTTTGTGTAATATGAATAATATTTGTAATAACTGCTGTGTTTGTCATAGTAAGCTTCGACTTCAATTTACACCACACATATTATCCCATATTTTATTAATTTATATTTTTAGTTTTATTAAATATAATACATTTAAGTATTATACTTAATAAAATAGTTTAAATGATCATTTATTTATTTAATGATCAATTAACTTTCTTAACTGACACGTCTTACTCTAACCAGTGTAGAAAAACGCATCTCAGAAGACTAGAGCTTTAACTGTCTGACAATAAATGATATAGTCAATCAAAATCAGTCTCTCCATTGGAGTTTTCTGACTGGGAAACTGTATGAAACTTCTAGGAGACAGCGGACACTGAGGAGCATGTGTTCAGATGCTCTGGCTCAATCATACGTCTGCTGTGTGGGTCGATAACTATAGAGGCTTCTGCTGGGACGGATCTCAGAGGATGGTGTTCACTCTGATTACAGAACTGTGCTCATTCTTACTGAATGTGTGTAAAAGTTTGCAGGTTGCACTTTAAAACTGAATCCGATTCAACACCTTGAGTCTATGACCTTGGAGGATTCTGCAGTTAAACCCAGGATTGTCCCGAGATTATGGGACAATCTGAGGACCTTGCTCTGTGTTACTCTATAAAGGATGTACCAAATACTCCCCGTGCAGAAAGAAATATCAGTGCTTTATGATTCCTGATCCTCAGATAATACCTGCGGACCATTGTTCACACGTTCACCTCCACATCGCAGCTTCAACACCTGATGGGTTGTATTTAAACTAACGGTCAACCTATGTTGGTGCTTGTCTTTAAATGTTAAGCTAGTAAGGTGATTGGCAGTAATAGATTGATTATTTGACATTGTTGAGTTCAAGAAGTCAAAATTTGGCTGGTTAGTACTGTAACATTTACCATCATGGCTTCAGAAAGCATCATTTTACGTGAAATACTTTTGGGAGGCTCTGCAGCAACCAAGATGAATGGCTACTGATGCATTTCTCCAGGTATTGTAGACTTTGGTTGGGATCCAGGATTACAGTCATTATAAACTGGTCTTTTATGACACTAATGTCCCAAAGTCATCAGCTGCTGTATGATTTATTATCAAAAGCTTGACACTAGTCACTAGTACAGTCTGTACTGAAAAAGATCCTTCATCTCTGCTTAAACTCTGAATCAAGGTGCTTTGGCTCACAGATCAGTGCTCGTGAAATCCTCTCTGGATCTTACCCGCTGCACTGAGCTCTGCCTTTTCTTTTCTTGTCTTTTCTTTTCTTTTCTTTTCTTTTCTTTTCGTGTTCAGTGCAGTGAGTCTGGCCATAGAACCACAAAGAGATTCCAAGTTCTCATATTTTTGTATTATTTTATAGATTTTTATTTTTTCATCAGTAAGTTATTTTTTTGCATTGCTTAAAATTGTTTTGATTTGTTTTGTCAAGCAGTTTACTGTGGCCTGTAACACAAAGCCAGATGAACAAACTAAGAGTTGCAGAGTAAAGGCCCTGATATACAAACGAAATCGAAGAACGTACTGATATGACGTCTTTTTGAATAAAATTAGGCCGAAACGTTGTTTTTTCTGAGTTCGTTTTGGAAGTTCGAAACAGCTGACCAAAGCAAACTTTCAGGGGGAGTTCGTTTTGGCTCCTAAACACCATTTCCATTGGTCCGTGGCGGTTACGCAATCAGTGGGTGTGTTCTGAGACCTTTTTTTTTTGGTTCGTTTCCGTTGTCCGAGGGGACAACAAGTTCTCCTAAATACACTGGAGTGTCGAATAGCTGAGCTGGCACAAATATATCCACACCTGTCGATCGCTCACAGAGACTTTAAAGATTCAGAGAAAGCATTTAATTTTAGAAAGAAATTGCAACGAAGCTTAGTGTTGGCAGCCCTAAGTTCGAGACAAGTTCTCCAAAGCCATGAAATGAATGAAAGGAAAGAGTAAGCATATAAGATAGCAAGAACCAAATGCATGCGTTTCAAATAAATGTTACATCATACTACTGCTGCTTTTGTTGTTCTTTAAATAAGCGAATTTAAAGGGTATACAATAAATGAAACGCCAAAAAACATACAATAATAAACCTTTGTTTTTATCAAAAGTAAATCATCAAAGAAAAAACGTTGTTTGAAGTATATCAGGGCCTTAAGTTTTGAAAACCCGATAAAGCTTTTGTAATTAAATCTGGAGGGTTTGCGATCTCAGGGTAGTGTGTAGCATAAGTAACCATAGTGATGAAACCCACTCAAAACCAAACCATCTTCTTAAGCCCCAAAACTCAGAGTTTGCTCAAACTAAACATGAACTTACCTAGACCTAAAAACTGAAACTAGCCTTGTACTACAGGCCACTGGTTGACTGAGCAAGCAGAAAAATTAAATAAATACAATTCTTACTGTTGAACCTTGGTTTGTGTCAGTTTAACACAAACAATGCTGTTTAATGAGTTTATTTCAGCAGGGAATAGACGAAATTGCAGAATAACATACACAGATGTTGCAGATGTGATGAGAATGCACGTCACATAGAGAAAGCAGAGAAAACATGAAGAAAATTGCTCATATCTTCAGAAATGATGCTGCCTAAGCCAGTAATGGCTCCGTAGTAGATCTGATTATTTCAGAAAGCTCACAATCTACTGATCTTTTCCATCATCATCTCTCTCTTGTCCTCCTCTTCCTCCCTCACTGTACTATTCTGCTGTCTCTTCATTTTGCAGAAACAAGTGAGGACACCCAAACTCTTCTGTAATGTTATTTTCTGTGCGCTAGGCTCAGTTCTGCTGAAAACGATATAATGAGGACAGAATTGTTGCATTAGACAACTGCAGAACGCCCTTCAGGACCGTCATTTACAACTTAATGTGTTGAGCAGTCAGATCGAAGCTCAATTTCACCGCTAACAGCAAACCAAGCTTCTCTCTCAAGGGTGTCAGTTTAGAGTGAAGTTCTTCATGAAATAACACGACATATCATATCAGTATTAAGGATTTATTTGATGCAGTGTTGCACATCAGTTCACTAGATTTAAGGGTAGTTGAATCCTGATTTTTACTCTGGTGGTCTGAATCAGTGGTTGGAATGATACTTGGTGTATCGGTACATCAAACCTCATGAGAAGAAGTTCAGTTTTCATTTCGAAGAGAACACAACTGCACCTCCTTAAAATAGAGGTAATGCGCATCAAACATCTGTATTCTGTAATACGTGTTGCATTGCTTCCACTACAGGTCTTTGTGCTTTGTTAAATATGGAGCTGTTTTACTCAAGATGACTTAATAGATGATTTTCAAGATTACTCAAGATGAAATACTAAAGATGACCATAACTGATGTACATCACATATATAGATCGATACATCTAAACGTTTTTTTTTCTTTCTATTCTTCAGGTTAACATTTGGATACTAAAACATAAGTATAAAAACACTTTTATAATGTACAAGGAAAATTATTTATATTTTTGTGATTTATAAAGAAAACCATTTTTTTGGACTAGTAAAATCATTTTGTTTTTATATAATTGCTATATGCTTTTACCACTCTAATCAAAATAAATGTTATTGTGTATCTAAAGTCTACAAGTGTTCTTACTATAAATCTGTGAGCCCTGTCTGTTAAAAAAAATATTATTATTATTATTTAATATATTTCTATGACATTTATAAAATATATATAATCCATAAATATATCCTCACATGTACACTACAGTTCAAAAGTTTGGGATCAAGTTTATTTATTTATATGAAGAACTCACTTATGCTCACCAAGGATGCATTTTTATTATTTAAAACTACAGTAAAATCTGTAATATTGTCAAATATTACAATCTGAAATAGCTGCTTTCTATTTTAATATATTTAATATATTTAACATTTATTCCTATGATGCAAAGCAGAAGGTTTTTTTTTTTTGGAACATAGTCTCTACAGTCACTTTTGATCAATTTATTGTGTCCTTGTTGAATAAAAGTATTATAACTTTAAAAACAAATGACTGACTCCAAACCTTTAGTGTATCTAAAACAATCACTTAGCTTACACGTGCCTTGTTAGAAGGCTTTCTTGAAATCGATCAGGATGATTGTTCTCTACAGTAGAATCGGGTGAAGATCAAGTTGAACTGCTCAGGTTTAATCACAGCTCCAGGATCAGGCTAAGAAGTGATAAAGCTGCTGGGTTGAGCCTGGTAAAAACAAGCAATGAAATATCACTATTGTGTGCTCTGTATACATTTCTATAGCTTTCTTACTCGCCTGCACATTGAACGCAGGCCCTGTCAGCGTGTCTCATGTTAGTGTCTCGTTTTGACTGCTCCCTGTAAAGGAAAGCGTAGAGAAGAAACTTTCATTTCCTTCACAGTACTTTCACATCACAGACGGCATACAGGATGATGAGTATTTGTGCAAGTGTGTATATTTGTGTGTTTGATAATGCACTAGACGGTTATAGTGATCTTGTGTGTGTTCTTTCATTCCGACATCTCTGACTTCACTTTCCCCACAAACAGACTGGAATATTATGAAAGGATAAAGTGCCGTCCTCTACTCGACCCATTATTTCCATCTTTACTCATCTCTCTTGTGTTCCTTTGCCATTTTCTTGCTCTGTCTGGTGTCCAGTCACTCATTTTATGTATCATATTCTCTGTGCACTTTTCTGTCTGTCTTGGAGTTTTTTTTTTCATTGTCTTTTTCTCTGTATATAGAGATAAAGGTCAAATGACATGGCATCTGGTGGGTTTAATAGCCCAGGGTCACTTATCTAATTGTACTGCTGATTGCGTATTAACATTGTGTGGCCAGTGACAGTAAAGAGGTCAGAGAGCAAGTATTTTCCCATTTAAAGGAATATGCAAAAATGTATTTATTTATTGTGAGGTCTGAGAGCATTTTATCTAATTTAATGAAGTATTCAAAATCGTTGTTGCTGTTGTTATTATTATTATAAAAAATATATTCAAAAGTACTATATGACTTGATGTTTAAGGTTTTCATCTCGGGATGGATGGATGGATGTATGGATAGTTTTATTTCAGCTTTATTTAAATTAATGAAAATAAATTTTTATAGTGTTTAATGTTAATAAGCATAAAACATTTTGCAATTATGAGAATTCTGAATTCATGCATTAATAGTACATATGTTTTATCATTTTATTACATTTTATTATCCACATTGGGAAAGCAATTTTATTGTTATTGTTATTATGATTTGAATGCAATGCCATTTGAATGATTTTGTTGTTGTTGTTTTTTGTTTTGTTTTGTTTTTTGTTTTGTTTGGTTTTGTTTCGTTTTGAAAACTCGTGATATAGCTCTTCATGACCCCTCTAGAGGAACAAGTGATATGTTAAGCTGAGAAACACTGTAACTCTGTCAAAAAGAGAAGAGCACGTTTTCTGTTTTCTCCCTCTTGCATTTCACAAATCCTAACAGGAAATACCAACAGTGATTATCTGTGGACATGCCCTTGTGAATCAGCCAATCTGTGAAGTGGGTGGCCATGGAAAAGATCTAAAGAGTAATGAAATGATCTGACCCTGCCGTTGTTTAACCACCATACATTTGAAAGCTGTTTGTACAGGCTACTATAGTCAGTGTAATATCCTGTTAAGTCAAGATAACTCTTCGTGATGTGAGTGTCTGATTTCTTGTTTATTCCCTCTAGCGAATGAGGTGGAACTTATAAACCCTCTATGGTGTGATGCTGGCATATGCCAATGTGTTTTTCCAGGCATACAAAAGAAGAATTAAAAATTGCATTGGAAAATGGTATTGTAATGAAATGCTGTTTTTAACTCGCATCTGATTTTCCTCTCTACCCCTGTTGCATCTGTCGGTCTATACGTGTGTATAGATTGGGAACAGGATATCAGTCAAGACAAGTACTGTCCATTGACAAATGTAAAAAAAGCTGCTTTTGCACCTGTTTACATTGACAGAGAGCCTCAATAGTGGCCAGTGGACTGTAGAAAGTGCTTGACAGCTGTGTAGATCACAGTGTGACAGTGAGTTTTTGATGTGCTCTTTGGAGGGAAAGACAGACACACAGAAGTTGTGTGTGAGAGAAAGACTGATGGGACAGTGTGGAGAAGGGGCTTCTTTTGGCTGTGAATTATTTAGCTTGATGCAGTCACTGCACTCTGGTTGAGTTTTTCACGGCCCGTCTGTTAAACACCAAGACATATTGTGATTCTCTTCTCTCTTTCTAAGCTGTTAAACACAAGATAGATGGCTGGCATGGAATCCACATGGGGAAACAATTTGTACTGATCATTTGAATTATGATTTGAACGCAGTGCTGCTGGCTCTAGGTCAAAGCTATTTGAGGATAGCCTAACCTATCTGAGCTCAGGTAATTACCCAGAACGGCCCATAGCTGCATTACAGGCACAGCAATGTCTAGAAACAGCCAGCAATGACTTGCTATGGAAAATGTTGAGTTTGTGCCAAAGCTAACCCTTCAGCTCTGCTTTCACCCACATCTTCACACTTAATATGAAATAAAAATGGAATTTGTTTCATTTAAATTTTTTTTTTTGGTCTTATTCTGAGCAATTTCTTGGTGCACATTATTTCATTTAATCTGGATTAAATTAAATTAAATTAAATTAAATTAAATTAAATTAAATTAAATTAAATTAAATTAAATTAAATTTTATTTTATATTTTATTTTATTTTATTTTATTTTATTTTATTTTATTTTATCCACACAGGAAGCAATTTATCCACACAGGGAATGCAAAGCAAATTATTATTCTTGTTGTTATTATTATTAATGATAATAATATCACTCTTTCTCTTTTTTTTTTTTTTTTTTTTTTTTGCATGTGGTAATACGTTACACTGAGGAAGTAAAATGGGTTTTGATTTTGAGTGTTGAAAAACATCTTAAAGCCAATACATCTGTAGCCACGGGGCTAGTAGATGCTATTTAATTAGTCTAATTTGGCTCACCCTTTATCAACCCTGACCCCTGATCTTTCCTGTCACACAGGAGATCAGTTTTGAGGCAAGGAAGTACCTGGGCTATCCCGTAGTCTCCTGCTATTTATAGTGTGCATCATGCTACAGGAACAGATGGTAAGCGGGATCCTATTAGCACCATTAATGTAATGCTCAGGGAACGTGAGCACACTGTGTTTCTCACCTGTACTGTAGTCTCAAATTGCACACGGACACATGCTGATATCAAGCTTTTTTAGTGCACTTATTTTGAGTCCAGCAGCAGGTATGTGACAATATTCTCACTCTTGCATTTGCTTTTTCTGAATGCACGTGCACACACACACACACACACACACACACACACACACACACACACACACACACACACACACACACACGCACACACACACACAGAGAGAGAGAGACAGACAGACACACACAGACAGACACAACACAATCATTTGTTGTTTGTGCGTTTAGGCATGCACGTGTGCATTCGCGTGCATGCAGGTGTTTATTAAATTTAATTGAACTTTGTTGGTGTTAAGTGGAGTGTCTTTAATGCATGACTAATAAAGAAGGAAGCCAATTAAAAACACCCAGGTTCAGTGGCATAATCTTTTTTAAATATATTGTGCTTCCAGTGTGCATCTTTGAAACCATGTGAAACAGAAGCATAATTTAAGAATTTATGATCAGTGTTATTTTAGTATTACTTATATGGCATTTATACAACGTAAGAAAAGAATTAGTAGAAAAACATAATGTATCATTAACTTTATGTTCAACCCTAAAACACAGATGAAATGCATAATTCATAATACTTTAGTAAAATACTCGTGAAAAATCAATATAGAAAATGTATTATTTATTCAAATTTTGATTTAGCTTTTATTATCATTGTAGTTTCAGTGTTTGTAATTTAGTAATGTGCTTTTTTTAAATATTATTTGTATTTAAATTTATTATTTATTAAATAAAGTATTATTAAATTATTAAATTGTATTAACTAGCAATGCATTTATTTATTTTTAATTTTAAGGTACTAAAATAAAAATGAAATAAAATGTTTATTTTATTTTATTTTGTTTTAGCATTCCACAGGAGAAAGCCATACATCTTTGTAATGACACGAAATTGAAGAAATGATGGCTGAACTAGAAGTCTAAAAGGATAAATCGCTTTGATTCATTTTGTGTCATGTCATGTGTCTCTAAGAAAGACTTTGTGTTCATTAGTGACTCACATCAAGCAGGAATTCAAACACTTGCTATCCTTCCATCAAGTGTTAGTGATTATTAATTAATAAATGGATTCTTCCGAGGCGTCTAAATTGGTTGCCAAGGGAGAGTTTTCATGTCAGCAGCGTTAAACTGAGAGAAAGGGCATTAAATGAGGCAAGACAGCGCTCAGTGGTGGAGCGGTGCTGCGTCACACCAGCCTTGACAGTCCTTTCTAACAAGCCGTCACCATAGAAATGCCATTGGACACGTCAGGCAAACATGACCTACTTCACAACCTTTGACTCTCGCTGATGGAGGCCACAAGAGGGTGATGCTTATTGGTCAGGAAGTTATCAATCACAAAAGAGCCTGGAGACTCAGGAGGCAGTGCACTTCATAATGGATTTTTTTGTGTTTTGTGTAGTCAGTGCGTTGCCATTTATGATGACATAACAATCCTAGATGCGACGTTATTTAGACAAAAAAAACCCCCCATAATGCACACAATTATTGAGCAGCTTGCTAGATTTGGAACAGAGTTATTATGTCTCTCATAGTTTTTATTTGATATACCTGTTGGTACAATTTGCATAATCATCTCTGTTTTATTGTTCCTCTCCTGTTCCTTTTGGGGACTGGTTATGCCAGGAGAAAATGGCTTTGTCCTGCCTGTTCAATTGTGTGAATTAATGCTAATAAATGGAATTGAAATAAATTGATTCGGTTCCCCCTCTAAAGCGGAGAATGGTCTTTCTGCTGTTTTAGACGTTAATGAATGCATGACTCCGTAAGCACATTAGGACTGAGCGATGTGACCGCTCTGTGCCTCTCTCTCTGTGCGGCAGGATGGAGTGGTCGTTTCGGGATACCCTACAATTCACAGAAATCCAGCAGTTCAGAGAGATGTTCCATATGCAGAATATATTCACACTCAGCTCGTCCATTGAGCAGCTGGTTGGTATAGCTGTTCATAAACACACACGTTTTCAGTCTTTTCATTATCAAAATCATTATCAGTGGTATTATTTCCATCCATCTCAACATGACTGTATGTCATTTAAATTAAATAACCGAACCAAAGTCGGCCTCCATAATAGGAAAACGAGAGATAGAGAGAGAAATAGGGAGTGAGAGAGGAAAATGGAAATGTCTGTCATTTTGTCTGTGTGTATGCATACTTAATCTTTAGGCAGTTTTGTAGCCAAAATTTAACTAAACTTAACAAAGCCTCCTTTTGGGGACATTCTTAAAATGATATATATAAAAAAGTATATTGTATTATAAATGTTATATATATATATATATATATATATATATATATATATATATATATAAATAAATTGTTAAATACATAGTGAAATAATTAAATATATAAATGAATGCATAAATGCTGAAATATATATATATTCATTCATTAATTAATTCATTCATTCATGTCTTCATTTATTTATTTATTTATTTATTTATGTATGTGTTTAATTATGTATGTATTTATTTATTCGTTCATTTATTTATTCATTTATATCCTCCCTCCACATTTAATTTTCAGGGTTAATGTTGTGGGCACGTCACTCAGCATGCAGTGTCACCTTTCAAACTTGATTTCTTTGGTCTTTCTAATTTAAGCGCCTTTTTCTTGTTTTTCGCATCATGAGCTATGGCTAAGGGTGGTACAGTAAAAGATCTGTTGTTGACTCTGGCAGATGAAGTTATCAATCAAAACGTTGACTATGACATAATTTGAATACAAGTAGATGTTGTTGGAGATGTTGGCTGAAATCAATGCGTAAGCAGTGCATTGGCAGAGCAGAAGCAGCATGCACACTTATTATGCTTTCATACTGGCAGCTTTTGTCGCGCGCAGCTGAACTGCAGCTTGTGTACTGCAAATACAGATGAGTATTGTCAATTCTGTCTTATTTTCCAGCGTTCTTCTCCTAACACTGTGTGACATGTGCTTTAATGTATTATATGGCCAGCACACTCTGTTGTGATGTGACGTGTGCCCCTCTGTCCCACGCACATATGTACAGTGAACATACCACATACAGGTAGTTTACATTATAAAAAGTAATCTTAAAGTTAACAAATGCCTCTAGTTTTATTTATTTAAACAGTCCTTTGAAGTTTGGACAAAAACTGTAGAAGTGATGTGTTTTCATGCATTTTATTTTTGCATATGGTGATTGTGAAACATAAATGTATTTATTACTCTAAATGTGTTATTTTACATGTTAATCAGGTCACTTTTGCCGCACCACCTCTGCATTTGTTCTGCAAAACAAAGCAAATTTAAGGTATAGTTCACCCCAAAATTAAAATTCTGTTATCATTTACTAACCCTTGAGTTGTTCCAAACATGTATGAGTTTCTGTTCTCTGCTGAGCACAGAAGAAAAGATTTTGAAGAATGTTGGTAACCAAACTGTTGACGGTAACCACTGACATCCATAGTGTTTTTTTTTTTTTATTCATACAGTGGCTAATATCAACTGCTTGGTTGCCAACATTCTTCAAAATGTCCTCTTTTGTGCTCAACAGTTGAAAGAAATTCATACAGTTTTGGAACAGCTTGAGGTAAAGGATGACAGAGTTTTCATGTTTGGGGGAACTATCACTTTAAGACTTTGTTGATATCTGTTCTTGACATTTTCGAGGAGACACGTGAGATTTACTGAAAGCAGAAGAGGTAAGCAAAGTCTCCACTGGTATCTAGAAGAAACAGTTGTGAAATTAAAAACATATCTCGATTTTTCTTTCCTGTGGGGCTGGTTGAATAACTTATGCTATTAGTTTTTTTTTAGCTTGCTGATTTGTACAATTTTAGCTAAGACTTCCAATATAAATCTTTACTGTACATTTGAACTGGCTGGAGTGTTAGTAAAGGAAGAAGAAAGAAACAATTACTCTTTTTCTTTTTTTTTCTTCCTGAGAAAATCCCTAGAGAGCCATGGAGTGAAACGTTCGGACAAAACAAGGCAAATGCCTGATTGCTCTGAAGCAATTGATCTTGATTAAAGTCCCTCCTCTGCGAAATCTCAATATCAAACAGAGGAATTACACCCTACACTTGTTAATTGTTCCAACACGGCCTCCTCGGTGGGAGATGGATTAGCATTTCTGCATAATAGAGCTGCTAGTTGCTTTTCAGCGCTAATTGCGTTTTTTAGCTTCTCCTGTCAGCGCTTGTTGAGAGGTGAGAGAGACGGGTGTTTGTTTCTGACGTCTTAAGTAAACTGGTTGCAGACAGCGCAAAATGATCAGGCACTTTGTTAACTGATAAGCATGAAAGATAAGATGGAAAACATGCACTTTTATAACTCCATTAAAAACAAGTGCTAAGTTAGAAAATAGAATTTATTTAACTCTCCATTTATTTTTTGTTAATTTACTTCTGAGAGAACTAAAAGTGCCAAACTGTACTGTGGTATTACTGTTTTGTGGACATTGGGCTATTGTTGGTATGAATATTAAACGTTAATCTATTGCACATTACTTTGAGGTTGCTAACGTGTTCTGGGTTGTTGCTAGGGTCAAATTGTAATGCAAAAGCATGTTTACAATGTTAAGACACCAATCAGAGACAGAGCAATATTGTTGCTGTAAGTTTGATTTTGAATGGCACATTCAAAGGAATAAAACATTCTAGAATATTTTATTAGTTGGACAGTTTCAAATAGTTTTGTTCAACTTTTTAAGTATAAGCATCTGTTTTAAAGAACATTTAAGACTGAAAGGATGTATTATACTATTTAAATTGAGTCCTTATGTTAAAGAAATAGTGATGAAATAAAAAAAAATTGCTGAAATGATGCCATTGAAGATGTAGATTGTTTCCTCTTCAGAACAGATTTAGGGAAATTTGATGTTTTTATCAGCTGTTTGAAATCTCATTCTGACGGCACCCATTCACTGCAGAGGATCCATTGGTGAGCAAGTGATGCAATGCTCAATTTCTCTGAATCTGTTCTGATGAAGAAAAAAAACTCATCTGCATCTTCAATGGCTTGAGTAGATTTTTTAGCAATTTTTTATAGTTGGGTGAACTATTTTTTTAAGCTGTTGGAACTGAATTAATAGCAGATGCTTAATATTTAAGTTTTGTCCTGCATGTTTTTCTTTTTTTTAAAGAATACCCCAGTTTCTTGTTTTTCTGATCAGACACCTTATCTAATTTTGTAACAGATATAATACCTTTTTTTATGTCTGCACAAAAAAATGCATACCTTACCATCAGTGTGATAGCTCTGTTATGTACAAATTAGTCCACACTTAAGTCATTTAGACAGACAGTTGAGTATTTTCTAGTCTTATTGCTGCACTCTTCACCTCATTATATCCTTATATGTGCCTGGGGGCCTTGAATCTGACATGTGAAGTTGTTCAGGTGTGGGTGAGAAGGTGATTTATTGGTCAGCAGCAGAGTTCATTAGTGTGTCTGTGCACCTCCGGCCGCATGGCACTGTTACCACCACCAGCATTTCTGAGCTGTACAGTTCGAGTTGTATGTGTGTGTTTGTGAATGCCTGGGGACGTGAAGACTGAATTAAAAGGTTAAGTGAATCTGAACCTGCTAGTACTGTCCTTAACAGTGTTAAAACCAGCTTCACTCATTTCCATATGTTTTCATTGATGACCTTCTCCAGCATCTGGAGCTGGTGCATATAGGTATTATTCCCCTGTTTTTGTGATATTGTATCTTGCCAGATTGTGATACGAGTGACCTGGTGTGAGCAGATATACAGCGTCCTCCAAAAGTTTAGACAATGTCAATGTAATTCCTTATCTGTATAAAGTCTTGGAATTATAATAGATGACCAGCAATAATGATTTTTTTTATTACATATGGTTATAGTGGCAATACTGTATATATAAGCAGTAGTTAGTTTAATTACATGATTAGATTTAATACAGGATTTTTAGTTAAAAACAGTAATATTGCGAAATATTCCAATATTTAAAAAGTATGTAAAAATATATATAAAGAAGTTTTATTTAATATATCTTGAAAATGTTAATAATTAGGTCCACTAATTTAAACAACTGACCAGTGAGATCACAGGTTGTACTGTAGGTCATAAATCTTGTATTTTACTATTTCTAAGCTCTGGATTCCTAAAATCTTTATTTCATTAAATATGTTTTCATAATTTTGTAGTTTTAAAGTCCTTTATCAATGCAGAGTCATCACTTAATGATAAGGATGTATGCTTTGTAATATCTTTCAAAAACCAACTTTGCCTAGGGCATTTCTAAACTTTTGGAGTACACTGAATGTGTGCATGCATATAATTTCATTAACAGTTCACGGAATGAAGAAACAAGCCGTCTAAATACACTGCCACACTTTTACTGCAGTTTTAATCATGATCCTGTTGTATCATTATAATATAATGCATGTTGTGTTTGTGTTTAACAGTGTGTGTACTTGTTTGTTTGAGTGAGACTTTTAATTAAGTCAAAAGTCAGTTTGGCGATTAACTTTGAGAAGAGAGGGTTGATGAGATCATTGGCTCTAAAAAGCAAGAGAGAGTGAGACAGATAAATCTTAATAATTCTCTATAATTAGCTCGTGGTCTGTACCAGTGGGACTCAGGTACACAGCTGCTAGATCCAACTCTCCAGCAGTTCACCATCAGGACCTTCTGTGATGTGTGTGTTGCTGTAATGAGGCAGGTGAGAGCAGATGTCATAAACAGGACGCTGTCCGGTATATCATCACGATAATACTTTTTTAATGAAGCCTAGATATACAGCATCATTATATAGCAGATGCGTTATAAAAAGGATAGCTTTGATTGTAAGTTCTGCTTGGTCAGGACAGCACTTTTTACAGTCTACGATATTGTAGGTATAACACAAAACATTTGAATATAACTGTATGGAACACAAATTAGATTAATATATGTGACCCAGGAGGGATACTATCCCTTAAAACCAGTTTTAAGTCGCTGGGGTATATTTGTAGCAATAGCCTAAAAAATGGGTCAAAATTATCGATTTTATTTTATGCCAAAAAATTATTAGGATATTAAGTAAAGATCATGTTCCATTAATATATTTTGTAAATTTCCTACCATAAATATATAAAAACGTATTTTTTGATTAGTAATATGCATTGGGTAGAATTCTTTTGGACAACTTTAAAGGCGATTTTCTCAGTAGTTAGATTTTTTTGCATCCTCAGAATCCAGATTTTCAAATAGTTGTATCTCGACCAAATATTGTCTTATCCTGATAAACCATACATCAATGGAAAGCTTATTTATTCTAAATTTATTAATTTCGAAAAATGGACACTTAAGACACACACACACACACACACACACACACACACACATTCATTCCTGTGATGCCAAGCTGTATAAAAAAAAAGAAAGAATAGCATTTACTTAAAATATAAATATTTTGTTAAATGCTATTAAATGCTGTTCTTTTTGAACTTTTTACGAGAGTTCAGTTTTAATCATTTAAGTTTCAACTACAGTACATCTTTTTATTGTTACTTATTAATTTGTTATTGCATCCACTTTATGTGTATATGGCTGCCACAGCAAGAACGCAATCTCAGTCTCTTTCTGCTTGTTTGCTTATCTGTATTTGATTTTAATTTCATTAAGTAGATGTTTCGCTCCACCAGCGTTCTAATGCATTTCTATTGGACTGTAAAATAAATCTTGAATATTTGTTAGCCCCACTTAAATCCTAGCTCATATATCATCACTGTGTTTGTGTGTGTGTGCATCTTTCTGCTTTGGTTTCATCCCCACAATATGCCAGAGCAGCACCCACAAGAGGACGAGAGGGGGAAAGCTCGTCAGAGCTCATCTGCTAATTAATGTCTGATTAAAGCAGTGTGCCTGCAAGGTCAGATTTAGTTTCTCCGCTCAGCCTGCATGAACACAACTTCCATACTAATCAACATGTCCGGCTGCACTCGCTTTAAGATTGGTTTAAATCGCCATTCTTCAAAGCTACGTGATCTTGGTTCAAATGTAACAGAGCTCTAGAGAACATCATAGAGAAAGAACATCATCTACTTTCATGGGGGATCTGATTGATGCTATGTGTCAATATTGTTCAGTGCACTCGACAATGATGGTGGCACATTCTCATTATCAGAATTGTGTTGTTAGTTCATGAGAATATGCTAATTTGACAGTGACTGAAGTCTTTTTTGGCTTTCTGTGTATTGCATGCTGTTGTTAGCTACCCACATTGCTGTCCTTTCTGCTTATTAATAGGGTCGGGAAGCATGAACTTATTCAGAACCAGTTACATTTTAAATAACACAATACCGGTTCTTGCAACTGCATTCTTCTGTCAATGCATATACAGAAGAAACTGAACCTTTTTGCACTACTATTCAGTGGTGCCACAACACAGCTTCAGATGTAGTTCAAATCCTGCATGAATGATTTTAATAAGCCAGTTATTTGTAGTGATTCAGAAGTGTATAGCACAAAGCAATATAGTCTTATTACAAAACAATTTACTTTAAGTTATAAATGACAAATTATTCAGTTCTTTTTAGTAAACACATGCAGTTAAATACGCTGTTAGACTTAAGGTAAATGTCAAGTTTGCCAATTTTCAACCAATGCATCTGTAGTATAAGGACAATGTGTACTCTTTTTCCATTTTACCGGCACCTACTAGTTTATTTGCTAGTGACACAAATTGCTCGGGCTTTTGTTAAAACTAAGGTATGTACTTCTGCATTTTTGTGTCCCTGCCCATGGACAGTCAGATTGACAGATGGGTGCTGTCCAATGCATTGTGGGAGTTGAATTTCCTTACCCTTCTGGCAAAAGGGAGCAACTCTATGGATTAAATAAATAAACAAAATAAACAGTGAATTACCACTTTAAGTCAGTGTAGATAAAGATGTGCATAATTTATTTCCTATTTAAAAACATTAATGATTAAAATATATTGCCATTTCTTTTGGTTTAATACATTTTTAGTTAATATATAGTTCTTGTTTGTTTAAAACGTAGTTAAGTTATTGGATTGCACTAAAAAAAATCTTTGTTACCTTTTTTTTTGTGGCAAGAATTGTTTTCAATTTACTGGTAGAGGAACTGCATTTTATCCCAAATATTTATTTCTACCAAAGGATTCGTTAAAGTAACTGGAATCGTTGAGACAAATGATATTGAACATTTTGATAACTGTGCAAGTGGCGCCAAATTACATGTTCATTCATTATTTGTTTTTATGTCAAATTACAGCCTACTTTTTTATTTAATTTTATGCTTGTTGAGATTAATGTTCCTTTGAAAAACCTGTGACTCTTTTACTAACTGCCCTAAAATCTGGAGAATAAAGCTCACTGTTTCTGTATCTGGTGCGGCTTACTATTGACCCTGTGTTACAAGTACAGTCCAATAGTTACTTTAAAGAGCCTAAATATCTTCCATGAATGCTAATACGTAGATGTTCATTGAAACCCAGCTGTTGTGCGCCTTTCTGTCCGTTTACAAATGTGAACCCGTTGTTGTGTGGTCTCACAATGCCGCTTTTTCTAATTGCCGAGATATAAGCCGTTTATTTTGTTTCAGGAGCTCTATTGAAACGGAACCCATGCCTACAACAATAGCCTTTCAAATCCTATTGCTTACTTGACTAATTTCCTCCACCGGGAGCGCGGAGAGGAGGAACCTCTCATTTTTCCCCGGGTGTTAGGTCATTACGTGAGGATGAGAAGAATGAGCGCTCTGTACGGAGCCCTGTGCGGTATTGATCTGATTGACTGCCGCTAAGGACGTGACTCCGAGCTGTTATTGGTCTGTTTGGGAAGGCAGCCGTGTCCTCTGGAGTTAAAGTGTGTGAATTAAGTGTGTTTGAAAAGTAGCGAATGTAACGCATTCTGAATTGACTGCGCCGCATGATGACTCCATTCTAGCAGCGGAGCTCGGCTCTGGCCGTCTCGAGTCTGCAGGTGATGGCCTGTTACTCTGAAATGAAGGAGTAGGAAGGGCTATGTGGCCACTTTTGTGCTGATTTCCAAGAAATGAGCTGAAAAATATGGATAAAACGGTGTTTGAGATGTTGGTGGCAGTGCAATGCTTTTTTTCTCTCCATTCTCTTGTGATCTCATTGGCTGATGTTTTCAGCTGCTCTCTTGCTAGTCAGGATGAATGATCGTTCTATCGTTCGTTCTATTGTTCTATCTTTCGTTCTATCGTTCTGTCATTCCATCTTTCATTCACTTCTCTATCTATCTATCTACCTATCTATCTATCTATCTATCTATCTATCTATCTATCTATCTATCTATCTATCTACTTATCATTTATTTAATCTAAGTAATTTTATCTATACCATTCTATCTATCGTTCAATCATTGTTTTTCTGTACTATTTTGCTGTCCGTCAGTCAGTATATTGATAGTACTGTCACTTTGTCTATGTGTTTAATAGACAATCTCTCAGTTTCTTTAAATTTCAATTTCAATTTAACTTCCTTATGTTGAAATTTACATAGTATTTGTGCCATTTGAAAAGAAAATTGTGAGTTGGCTTGAGTCTTTGGCTTTTTCTCACAGATTAGCCACATACTTGAAACAGGAAAGGCTGACGAGCTTGAGTCTTGTCGTGTGTGCTTGGTTTTTGGCTCAGTTCTCCCTGAGATCAAAGCCACCGGTGCACCATGCTCCATTTGAGGCTGAAATCCACTCCTAATTGCTTGGCCACTTACAAAATCAATTTGGGATTTAATTGAATCCATAAATGCCTTGGTGGTTGCTTGCACTGTACAGTCCCAAAGATTGTGCTATAGATTATTGGTATTGCAAGTTAAAGGTGTTTAGGAACGCTTTACTGCGAGTCAGTGTTTATGTGGTTAAGCGAAAGGAAATAGTTTAGGATACCTAACACCTGATATACGTTCTGAAACGAGAATAGTGGTTAGTGGTTAGATTTTTTTCTGGAAGCTGTTAGGTTACTCTGAATCATGATTAAGAGTGTTTGAAATCTGTTCGTTCAAATGAAAGTGGAAAAATGTGAATTAACAAAATACAACAGTAGAAACATTCTCAAATGTCAAGAAAGAATAAACAAAGATTTTGTTCTGTAAAGGCATGTGCAAAATTCCTGATTGAGAGCTTAAACATCAGTTTTTGAGTACATACACGTTTTTCTCTAAATAGTATTCAACTAGATTTGGGGCCAGTGGGTCCCAGACTCAGTGCTTAATGTATTTTTACAACACTGAATGTACTGTGTATAAACGTATATCATTAATTAATTATTCAAAAGTGAAAACTGAATATCTTATAGTTTTCATAATTTTCTTCAATAAAGCTGCTTTTCTACAAGAAAAATAAACCAAAAACACTGAATTTTGAATTTAGTCTGAAATATCTATCCCAAATGTGTCACGTTCGGTGTTATGGAAAACACAGGAGAGAGAACCAATTGCGAGTATGTCTTTAATAAGGGGTAATCCAAAGAGAATACACAGTCCAGGCAGGGTCAAAACCGGTAAATCCAAACATAACATAAACAAGGCAAGGCAAGGCAAGGCAAGGCAAGGCATTGACGGACATGAATTAACATTTAACATTAAACAAGGACTCCGTAACACAGACTCAGACAGACCGGGTATAAATACACAAAAGGATGATGGGGAAACAGGAGACAGGTGGGGAACAATCAATTAACTAAACAAGGAGGAAGGTGACCAAATAAGGAGATAGGAAGTGATAAATGATAAACACTGTGGGAACTGAGGACACCTAGTGGAAACCCAGGGAACACAACCCAGACACTGTGACAGTACCCCCTTACTAAGGAGCGGCTCCCAGACGCTCCAAGACAGACACAAAACAGAGACCAGGAGGGAGGCGGACAGGTGGAGGCTCAGGGGGAGGGACGGAGGGTCAGACTAACAGAAAGGAACAGGGACCGACATTAACACAAAAACAAAAGGAGAAAAAAAAAAAAAAAAAAAAACATGAAGCCCCCCAGGGCGGAGCAGAAGACCACCACACCCTTGTGGTCAAGGCCAGAGTCCTCCAGGGCGTAGCGGAAGACCACCACAACCGTGTAGTCAGGGCAAACGCCCCCCAGGGCGGAACGGAAGACCACCACGTCCGTGTGGTCAGAGCGGAAGCCCCCCAGGGCGGAGCGGAAGACCACCACACCCTTGTGGTCAAGGCCAGAGTCCTCCAGGGTGGAGCAGATGACCACCACGCCCCTGTGGTCGATGCCGGAGTCCAACAGGGCGGAGCAGCAGACCACCCAGTGACTTGACTTAACTCTGAAAGTTCAACGGTGACTGGCCCTGACTCTGGAGAGGTCACTGGCACCTGACTCGACTCTGGAGAGTTCACTGGCCCCTGACTCGCCTCTGGAGGGTCAACTGGAACCTGACTCGACTCTGGACTGCCTGTGGAGACTTGAGACGCCTCGGCTTCGGGCACCGCCTCTGGAACGGACTCGGGCACTGCCTCGGGCACCGCATCGGGAGCGGCCTCGGACACCGCATCGGGAATGGCCTCCACCTCGGCATCGGGCACCGCCTCGGCCTCCACCTCGGCATCGGGCACCGCCTCGGCCTCCGGAACGGCATCGGGCACCGCCTCGGCCTCCGGAACGGCATCGGGCACCGCCTCGGCCTCCGGAACGGCATCGGGCACCGCCTCGGCCTCCGGAACGGCATCCGGAACGGCATCGGGCCCCGCCTCGGCCTCCGGAACGGCATCGGGCCCCGCCTCGGCCTCCGGAACGGCATCGGGCCCCGCCTCGGCCTCCGGAACGGCATCGGGCACCGCCTCGGCCTCCGGAACGGCATCGGGCACCGCCTCGGCCTCCGGAACGGCATCGGGCACCGCCTCGGCATCGGGCACCGCCTCGGCCTCCGGAACAGCACCGGGCACCGCCTCGGCCTCCGGAACAGCACCGGGCACCGCCTCGGCCTCCGGAACAGCACCGGGCACCGCCTCGGCCTCCGGAACAGCACCGGGCACCGCCTCGGCCTCCGGAACAGCACCGGGCACCGCCTCGGCCTCCGGAACAGCACCGGGCACCGCCTCGGCCTCCGGAACAGCACCGTGCACCGCCTCGGCCTCCGGAACAGCACCGTGCACCGCCTCGGCCTCCGGAACCGCACCGGGCACCGCCTCGGCCTCCGGAACAGCACCGGGCACCGCCTCGGCCTCCGGAACAGCACCGGGCACCGCCTCGGCCTCCGGAACAGCATCGGGCACCGCCTCGGCATCGGGCACCGCCTCGGCCTCCGGAACAGCATCGGGCACCGCCTCGGCCTCCGGAACAGCATCGGGCACCGCCTCGACCTCCGGAACAGCATCGGGCACCGCCTCGGGAACGTCCCCTGGGCTTTGAGGAACGGTAGACGCCGGTCTCCTCCTCCTCCGCCCTCTATTTTGGCGAGTCGGTGACACCCTGTCTGGAGACTCAGGCGTTGAGTCGGCCATCTTGTGCTGTGGTTGCAAGCTGGCGGCCATCTTGTGCTGTGGCGCTGGGCTGGCGGCCATCTTGTGCTGTGGCGCTGGGCTGGCGGCCATCTTGTGCTGTGGCGCTGGGCTGGCGGCCATCTTGTGCTGTGGCGCTGGGCTGGCGGCCATCTTGTGCTGTGGCGCTGGGCTGGCGGCCATCTTGTGCTGTGGCGCTGGGCTGGCGGCCATCTTGTGCTGTGGCTCTGGGCTGGCGGCCATCTTGTGCTGTGGCTCTGGGCTGGCGGCCATCTTGTGCTGTGGCTCTGGGCTGGCGGCCATCTTGTGCTGTGGCGCTGGCTCAGCAGCCATGACGTCAACCGTCTTGGGAATCTCTAGGATCTTGGACAGCGTAGCGAAATAGTCCAAGAATGAGTCAGCGGCCCTCTTGGGCGTTGGCGCTGAGCTGGCGGCCATCTTGCACCGTGGCGCTGGACTCGTGATCGCCTTGGGTTGTGGTGCTGTGTTGGCGTCCATCCTGCCTCGTGGCGCTGGACTAGCGGCCATCATGGGCAGTGACGCCACTGTGGCGGACGTGCGCTTCCTCTCTCCGTCCGCCATGGTGAGACGGTGGCTCTAATCCATCCCACACGAGCCCCGGGTCGAAGGGCGGCCCTGGTTGAGAGCGGTGCTGAGTATCCTCTCGACCACTCCCTCCTCGGCGACCTCCTCTGGTTCTCCGGAAAACCACCAGGCGAGTTCCTTCAAATCCACTCCTCTCCCGCACTGTGGCTGGGGAGGAGACATAAGCCGACATACCGCTGGCTCTTGTAGTGACGGAGTCCTTCTGTCACGTTCGGTGTTATGGAAAACACAGGAGAGAGAACCAATTGCGAGTATGTCTTTAATAAGGGGTAATCCAAAGAGAATACACAGTCCAGGCAGGGTCAAAACCGGTAAATCCAAACATAACATAGGCAAGGCAAGGCAAGGCAAGGCAAGGCAAGGCAAGGCAAGGCAAGGCAAGGCAAGGCAAGGACGGACATGAATTAACATTTAACATTAAACAAGGACTCCGTAACACAGACTCAGACAGACCGGGTATAAATACACAAAAGGATGATGGGGAAACAGGAGACAGGTGGGGAACAATCAATTAACTAAACAAGGAGGAAGGTGACCAAATAAGGAGATAGGAAGTGATAAATGATAAACACTGTGGGAACTGAGGACACCTAGTGGAAACCCAGGGAACACAACCCAGACACTGTGACAAAATGAGCTGCAGCGCTTTGTTTATTTTTAATTTTTTTGCTCACATAAATTACTAGAATTATTTCCATGTTTGCGTTGACATTGTAACTTTCTAACAGGTATTTCGGGGTAATGTTAAAAGGAATATTTGGAGCATGATTAGATTCAAATAAAGCTGCCACAGAAAATGCTGAGTTTCCATGTTTCCTTCCGAAAGGAAAAGCTGATATGGTGCATTTAGTAAGGAGTGACCTGGGTTCAATACAAGTTGTGTTAACCAAATCTGTGGCATGTGTCGATTAGCTCCCAGGTACTGTAAATTCATTTCAGCTTGAAACTGAAATTGGTTTTAAAGTAACACTTCTTCAATTAAAGTCTATAGGGAAAGATATTGCAGATTATGATGGATATTTTTGTTAAAGAACTAATGATAGTTTATCTAATCAACATAAATGACTAGGTATGCAATTAAAATGAGCAGATAATTGTGGATAGCTTTCTTTTTCTACTATCCTTACATGACATATATGTTTTTTCTTTGGATTTCATGGTCATGACAGGATTGTAAATGTTGGATAATACTTCATAGTCATGTTTAGTGATTGCTCATAATGCTATAATGGCTATACTTTCAAAGCAGTTTATATTTTACCATATATTGCAGTGCAGTGTCTTCCACTATACAGTAGATGTCCTTTGCAAATGCAATAGTATACACAAAATTTGTTTTTTCAAACTGAGCAGCAATTTGTATTTATTTTCAGTGTTAACCAGCAATATGCCACAGATGCTGTCAATGGAACTGTACTTCTATTGAACTAAGAACGATGCTTTAACCTTGAGATCAGAACGTTCATACTTCTGTCACAATTCATCTACTGTCATTATGTGGCCATTTTTAGAAAACCCGGCATGCATAGTTTGAGTATATGATTGACCCCTTTTTGTAAAATTAATGCTTTATTCCAACCAGGACAACTTTCATTTTTTGACATTCTCTGACTGCAGAAATAAAAAAATAACTGTGAATATTCTTGTAACGTCTTCATTATATTTCTTGTCATTTTGTACCTGTACTTCGTTATTGAAGCACAATATATGAAATCATCCTGCCTAAATACATTTTACGGCCTTGTTCTCCTGGACAAAAGAACTGGAGATGTGCAGACGTTGTAGTCTGACAGATGTTTAATTGAGTTGTACAATTGATGTAGTTGCAGTTAATAATCTGTCTTCACCTTGATACTCCACCCTGATCTTTATCTACAGCCATGTTTTACAGGCCTATTTTCTACTACAGTTCTTGCACCTTATATATTGTGTGTGTGTGTGTGTGTGTGTGAGAGAGAGAGAGAGAGAGAGCAAGAGAGAGAGAGAGAGAGAGAGAGAGAGAGAGAGAGAGAGGATTAAGACACTTTTATTTTATCAACAATTATAAACCGACATGTTTGTTCAACACAATATGATTATGATGATGACAATCATTCATCATCACAACAAATAAATAAATAAATATAAAAATTTCAACACCAATTCATCTTCATAAACTGTACATAAGACATGGTTTATCCCCCAAATTTCCATAAAATGCTCTTAACGCCGAACCAATTTATAGTATGCATATTCCACTCTGAGACAAGAACCCACTAGGCCCAAAAACATGAAGATTGGATTTACTGCACCTTGTCCTAATATCTTATTTTTTCTAGTTTTCCAGATGGCTAATTTTGCATTAACAAAAAGGAAATTAAGTAATACCAGAACATTCTTTTGCTCAACAGTGTACTTTGGACCAAAAATAAACAACTGAAAAGAAAAAGTTTCACCCAAAGATGTAACCCACTCTGTTAACAAGGAAAACAAATCCATCAACCTTGTACATTGCATAAACAAATGAAAGACAGATTCAGTCTCTACACAAAAAGGACAACCCACACTAACACTAGGATCAAGATGCACCACATGTCTGTTAGTAGCTATACATCCATGTACAATCCTCCACTGGAGGTCACCAGTCCGCTGGTCAATCGGACGTTTGTACAGGATACGCCAACTACCTTTAGGGGAAGAGCCAATACCAAAAACCTCTGTCCATTTTGTCGAAAGAACCCCAGTCAAAGAGTGTAAATTAGACACCTTTACACAGGTAACATAAAGGGCTTACTTTCCCACTGACTCAAATCCATCCATTTGTGGAGTTCTGAAAGACAGTAAACCTTTCCTCTGTTCCTGCCAGTCCCCCACCGCAGCTCTTACAGTCAGAGAGGGGAAACAGTACTCACATCCACTTCTCCATTCATCTATTATAGCTGGATTGTCCAGGAAAGAATGATAATTAAAATCCAGTAAAATCCAGCTTTTGTAATATTCTTGTTGACTTAACTCCAGCTTTCCTGCCATAGGTTTCCAAACTGGTGTGTAGTAAATGCCCCAGCTTTGTGCAACCGGCAGACAGTAGACTTGCACGCAGAAAGGCTGAAGATAGAAGTCTCGAAGGCAGGAAAGAGTTAAGAAACAATGGCTCCTCCAACAGCCACATCCCTGCAGGTGCTTCAGGTGATCTTGAAAATGCAAAAACTTTCCAGGCTTCCAGAACAGATTTATAGAAAGGAGTCAGATCTGTAAGCTCATTCTCTTCTAGCTTCATCAGAAACAAATGCTTATCAAGTCCCATTCCACCAGCTCTTCTCAAAAGTACCACTGCGGTGTCATACCAAGCACTATCATTGTCGTATAATAGTCTCTGGGCAGCTTGTAAACGAAAAGTCATTAGCCTGGACCTGATATCCACCAAACTGTGGCCTCCTTCTTATATCGGAAGAAACAGTACAGAGGAACTCACCCAATGTTGTCCGGACCAGAAAAAGTTCACTAACTTTCTTTGTACTTCTTGCACTAGTCCAGCCGGTGGTTGTAACACATTAAATCTGTGCCACAATGTGGAAGCAACCAGATTATTGACAATCAAGACTCTCCTCCTGTAGGATAGTTTGGGTAGCAGCCAATTCCAGCGAGACAATCGGATGCATACTTTCTCCATAACACCCTCCCAATTTAACTTCTGAAAGTCATTTGAACCAAAATGAACTCCCAAGATTTTTAACCTTGATTTACCCCAATTAAGCTTTCCTGGCAGTGATGGCAAACAATGTAGAGGATCTTGACCTGCCCAAAAAGCCTTACTTTTTGACCAATTTACCTTTGCTGATGAAGCCTTCTCATATAGATGGAGGACTTCAGGCAGAGCAGTAATATCTTGCCCACCACTAACCAACACAGTCACATCATCAGCATAAGCAGTAATAGAGACATTTGTGTTCTGAATCACATTTGCTATTGAGAACCCACATAAAATCTTTCTTAGATTAAAAAGTAGTGGTTCAATAGCAATACTGTACAACAAACCAGACAGCGGGCAACCTTGTCGTATTCCTCTTTGAACAGAAATTGGTTTACTCAAACTGCCCCCAACTTTTACCATACACGAAGCGCCAGCATAAAGGAGTTGAATCCAATTTAAAAAGCTTTCCCCAAAACCAAAAACTTTAAGTAAGTTGAATAAGTAACCGTGATCTACCCGATCAAAAGCTTTTTCCCGATCTAGGGCAACTAATCCAACTCCTAAATTAAATGTTTTACAAATATCTAAAATGTCTCTTACTAAAAACAAATAGGGTTGGGTATCGAGAATCGAGTATCGAGTGGAACTGGGACTAGCTTTGCGATTTTCCCGGTATCGTTCAAAAGTTTTAATTTCGATTCCTAGTTTCGATACCTAAAGCTTAAAAGAAAGAGAAAAAAAAGTTTCGATTCACAGTCCGCCCGGCGCCGACCGGAAGAAGAAACCGCTGAACACCAACGAAGAAGCGTCCACCGGAAGTTTTGGTATAACGAGCGATCGAACATGGACTGCGTGCGTCGGCGGTCCAAAGTGTGGCTTCACTTTTCGAAACAAAACGAAATCTCGGCAAAATGCAACATTTGCAGCAAGATTGTTTCATGCATAGGAGGGTGCACGTCAAACATGATAAAGCACCTCCGATGTCATGGAGTGCAAGTAAATGTGTGCCCTGTATTTGACGCGCTGCGCCGACCGTCCTCCGCTGCCTCTTCCTGTGGCTCCGACCCCCAGCCTGGCACCGCAGTGACTACACTGCAGTCCGAATCTGATAAGTAAAACAATACATACAAAAAATAATATGTCTTGCGCCAACATTGAGGCAACTAACAAATTAGCCCAAATGGTGGTGGAACCAACAAAAGACTTATCCTTTGCTGTCAAATCTTGCTTTCTCTTATTTATGTGTTCAAGCGTCATCTACTCCGAGCGAACGTGTTTTCTCCACAGCAGGAGATACAATTTTTCCAGAACGCTCACGCATCCTGCCTGAGAAAGCAGATATGATAATTTTCTTGAACAATAACTGTTTCTGATTTTATACTGTACCTGCTGCTAATCTGGACTGAGTTTTAAAAGTTGTCTCTAATAGTTTATTTTCTATTCTGCACCAGGTTAGCCCATCAGTGGGAGCAAGGTAATGTTTAAGTACCTGCAGTATCATACACTGTCATGTGTAAATGTTTGTGAGGTTTTCAAAAATAAAGCTCTCTTGAGAAAAGTGTACCCCTGTGAAAATATATTCATAATTAATATTATTTATATAATATTCAAGTTCATAGATTTGATATTTATATTGTAGTTGAAAACAGCCCTGTGAGAAATTCATAGTAAAGTTAATAAAAAGTAAAAAGTTCATAGAATTCAAATTGATGGAGAAGGTCAGACTATTTTCTTCAGAAAGACAGTTGGTTAGCTAAGCTCATTTAAAATATCTTAAACTTTTTTTGACCCTGCCTCTTAAAAGAATCGGAATCGAGAATCATTGGGAACCGGAATTGAAACAAGGAATCGGACTCGGAATCATTCAAATTTAAACGATACCCAACCCTAAAAACAAATGATCCATTATTGACCTATTTGGTATGCAATATGTCTGATCTTTATGCACTATTGTGTGTAGGTACAACCCGAATTCTGGAAAAGTTGGGACGTTTTTTAAATTTTAATAAAATGAAAACTAAAGGAATTTCAAATCACATGAGCCAATATTTTATTCACAATAGAACATAGATAACGTAGCAAATGTTTAAACTGAGAAATTTTACACTTTTATCCACTTAATTAGCTCATTTAAAATTTAATGCCTGCTACAGGTCTCAAAAAAGTTGGCACGGGGGCAACAAATGGCTAAAAAAGCAAGCAGTTTTGAAAAGATTCAGCTGGGAGAACATCTAGTGATTAATTAAGTTAATTGATATCAGGTCTGTAACATGATTAGCTATAAAAGCTTTGTCTTAGAGAAGCAGAGTCTCTCAGAAGTAAAGATGGGCAGAGGCTCTCCAATCTGTGAAAGACTGCGTAAAAAAATTGTGGAAAACTTTAAAAACAATGTTTCTCAATGTCAAATTGCAAAGGCTTTGCAAATCTCATCATCTACAGTGCATAACATCATCAAAAGATTCAGAGAAACTGGAGAAATCTCTGTGCGTAAGGGACAAGGCCGGAGACCTTTATTGGATGCCCGTGGTCTTCGGGCTCTCAGACGACACTGCATCACTCATCGGCATGATTGTGTCAATGACATTACTAAATGGGCCCAGGAATACTTTCAGAAACCACTGTCGGTAAACACAATCCGCCGTGCCATCAGCAGATGCCAACTAAAGCTCTGTCATGCAAAAAGGAAGCCATATGTGAACATGGTCCAGAAGCGCCGTCGTGTCCTGTGGGCCAAGGCTCATTTAAAATGGACTATTTCAAAGTGGAATAGTGTTTTATGGTCAGACGAGTCCAAATTTGACATTCTTGTTGGAAATCACGGACGCCGTGTCCTCCGGGCTAAAGAGGAGGGAGACCTTCCAGCATGTTATCAGCGTTCAGTTCAAAAGCCAGCATCTCTGATGGTATGGGGGTGCATAAGTGCATACGGTATGGGCAGCTTGCATGTTTTGGAAGGCTCTGTGAATGCTGAAAGGTATATAAAGGTTTTAGAGCAACATATGCTTCCCTCCAAACAACGTCTATTTCAGGGAAGGCCTGGTTTATTTCAGCAGGACAATGCAAAACCACATACTGCAGCTATAACAACAGCATGGCTTCGTCGTAGAAGAGTCCGGGTGCTAACCTGGCCTGCCTGCAGTCCAGATCTTTCACCTATAGAGAACATTTGGCGCATCATTAAACGAAAAATATGTCAAAGACGACCACGAACTCTTCAGCAGCTGGAAATCTATATAAGGCAAGAATGGGACCAAATTCCAACAGCAAAACTCCAGCAACTCATAGCCTCAATGCCCAGACGTCTTCAAACTGTTTTGAAAAGAAAAGGAGATGCTACACCATGGTAAACATGCCCCGTCCCAACTATTTTGAGACCTGTAGCAGAAATCAAATTTGAAATGAGCTCATTTTGTGCATAAAATTGTAAACTTTCTCAATTTAAACATTTGCTATGTTATCTATGTTTTATTGTGAATAAAATATTGGCTCATGTGATTTGAAAGTCTTTTAGTTTTCATTTTATTAAAATTTAAAAAACGTCCCAACTTTTCCGGAATTCGGGTTGTATTTCTTTAACCTATTGGCAAGACATTTTGACAAGATCTTATATTCTGTGGTCAATAAGGCAACAGGCCTCCAGTTCTTTAACAAAGACAGATCTCCCTTTTTAGGAAGCAAAGAAAGAACAGCACGGTGACATGTTACAGGCAAAAATCCATCTTTAAAACATTCACAGAAAACCTCATAGAGATCAACACCAAGAAGGTCCCAAAAATGTTTATAAAACTCTGATGTCAACCCATCAACACCAGGGGAACGCCCCGAGCTGAGCTGTGTAGCAGCAGATGAAAGTTCATCAAACATTAAAAAAGAGTCCAAGGCAGTCTTAGAATCAGAGTACAATTTAGGAAGGCCTTTAAATAACTGTTCAGCACAGTCCAAATCAGAATGTTCTGCAGTAGATAGACATGAATAAAAATCCACTGCATGATGGCGCATTTCTGCAATGTCAGTGGTGACCCTTCCATCAGGCAGACGGAGACAGACCATTCGTTTCTGCTGTGCTACTGAACATTCCAAGTTAAAAAAATATGTACTTGGGGCATCCATTTCATTTACTGCAATAAAACGAGACCTCACCAAGGCTCCTTTCACCCTTTCATTTAAAAAGGACCCCAACTCACTCTTTTTTTGTTGCAAACAGTAAGACAAACCAGGATCATGTCTATCCAACAAGTCTTTCTCTATTGAATCTATAGATCGTTCAAGAGTTTGAATAGCTTTCTTTATCAGGTTTGTGGAATTAACTGTATATTGCTGACAAAACATTTGTATTTGTGTTTTTCCAATTTCCCACCATTGTCTTAATTTTTCAAAAGTATGTTTTTTTTCCCAACATTCCCAGAAACCTTCAAAAAGTTTACAGAAATTAACATCTTGTAATAATTTGGCATTAAAGTGCCAATATGAAGATTTCCTTGAAGACTTGGATAACACCAATGACCATGAAACCATGAAAACCCCACTGGAAAAAAAGAGCACTCAACAACCCGATTACTAAAACATTTAGATATATAAATTCTGTCCAAACGGGCAGCACTCACTCTATCATCAGATACTTTTAACCAAGTATATTGTCTGGCAGTATTATGTTTAAACCTCCACATATCTAACAGTTCAGATTCTTTTACTATTTTAGATAAGTAAATGGAAGATTGCATATGAGGTTCCTCAGAAGTTCGATCAATGGTAAAATTTTCTGTGCAATTCCAGTCTCCCCCAACTATCACATTATCATTGTTGTCATACTTTTTCAATATTCCACTTAAAATTAAAAAAAAAGTAATTCTCTCATGTCCCACATTTGGTACATACACATTTATGAAACAAAAAGAAAATCCTTCAATTTCAACCTTCACTAAGACAAGACAACCTTTTATAACTTCATCGGAACTTAAAATATTAACTCTAGTTTCTGGAGAAAAAAGAATCGCCACACCTGCATTAAGATTTGTCCCATGACTAAGTATTTGTTGCCCCTTCCAGCACATTTTCCAATCAGCTTCATTATCTACATCACTATGAGGTTCCTGAAGCAATACAACATTTAGTATTTTTAGCTGTATGCTTTCTAATAGCAAATCACGTTTATGTCTATCCCTCCCACCATTAACATTAATGGAGCCTACCCTCAAATTAGCCATACATGTATTTAAAAGGGGAAAAGACAGACATAACAGAAAAGGAAAAGAAAAAGAAAAGAAACCCATGTGATGCATTCCTGATCAGTTTAAGAACTTTTGATGCTTCTTTAGTCGAAAAACGCTTCTTTTCACTCAAAATATCGAAACCAACTGTTTTTTTGAAAGACTGTAACAGATCTAACAAACTTGTCAATATCTGGGAAAAAATCTTTAACATTCACCTGTTTGCCAAAAGTATCATCCAAAAAGTGATTTATTTCCTCAAGGGGATATAAGGAGATTTCCTTTTGAAGATCTCCCTGTGAGCCCTCAATGCCAATTGAATCTGTATCATCAGACATGGCATCAATGCTATCATTGCCTGTACACGTTAATAACCCGCTCAGATTAATTTCATCAGATTCTTCACCATTATAGTGACTTTGCCCAACATTGCTGCTACCTGGCACAATGACGCTAGTTCCAGCTGTGGGGTTCTCAGCATTCCCGCTGCGAGTGACGTCACCAGCGCTGCACTCAAATTACTGTATCGGCACCGCAGACACTGGTTCAGAGATGACACGCGCTATTGTACCAGTATCTGACTGTAACCCAGAAGGACCTGCGATTTCATTGCCACCTGAGATGATCACAGCATCAACCTTCCCCTCTGAAACTATTTGTTTCGCTCCTCCATACTCTTTGCGTGGACATGCAATCCGCTTATGCTCTACGTCACCACAAATAAAACATCTCAAGTTACCAGTACTTGCATAAACCATATATGATTCTCCCTTCATGTTTTACATGGAAAGAAACATCCAAAGTATTTTCTGGAGAGTCCAAAAACATGTACACTTGTCTTCTAAAAGACTGCACATGTTTTAAAGACGGATGTTTACAACCTAAAGAGATTGTCCTAAACTCGCTAGCAAACTTACCGAATCTCACTAATTCACGTTCCAACGCCTCATTAGAAATGAAAGGCGGAATATTTGAAATAAAGATTTTGCTAGAAGGTGCATGAAGCGGAGTAACCTGCACAAGATTATCATGTATGACAATACCATTTTCAATCAACCTACAAGCAGTGTTTTTCTCTTTTACAAATACAACAACCGCTTTATTCATTCGGGAGGCATAAATAATGCTTTCAAACCCTACCTCATCTCCCACTGCCACGAGAACGTCCTCTACCATAACACCGTCATCAGGTACACATCGCACACCATGCTGAAAAGATAGAGGTGGCGATCCTATCGCGTAACTCATTTGTGCTCAAAAATTACCCGCTTGCTAAAAAAAGCTGTCAGAACATGCAAAGAAGAAAGGAAAAATAAAAAGAAAGACAAGAAAAAAGAAAAGTGTGAGTGTTACTCACTCTGGCCTGAATGGGATGCAGTTAATGGAGCCATTTTTTTACTACTCTCATTATGGACACATTTCAGGGATGTGGTAACTCAAGTCAAAAACAACAGCAACACACACACACACACACACACACTCACTCACTCACTCACTCACTCACTCACTCACTCACACACACACACACTTATTTGGATCCACTGATATCTAAAACTAAAATATATATATATTCTTCCCATTAAATAAAATACTTGTATACATCTAATTATGTAAGCTGATTATTAGATTTACTTTTATTTACACAAGACTGCAATTAAAATGTCACCTGCTCTTATTCTGTGTGTGAGTTTCACTGGAGAGTTATAAAATGAGCAATTCCAGTCTTGGCTTCTGATTGGTCAATACAATGCTTTAGTCATGCTGAAGCCCACAAGTCTGTGATTCTATTCACAAGATTGCATGGTTACTCATACTTTATCAATTTAATCAGGGGTTGTCGGATTTGGTTTTTATGCTCCTCTTCAAAATGAGTGGAAAACCTTTGTGATCAACTGATTGCTTAGCAGTATTGGTGCTAGATGCTGGCACTTAATAATATTAAGTAATGAAAATTATTTACATGTATTGATTAAGTAGATCGTTTGTCTAAAAAGAAAATGGGAAAATCACTACCCAAGTGAAAAAAATAAACTAAAATGTATTTGAAATACATGTATGATGTTTTAAGTATACTACAAATACGTTTATATGTTTATTTGCTTTATAAAAATACCTTGCAATTGTACCTTTGCTATACTAAACTGGTATTATTCAAGTCTGCTAATGTGGGATATTAATTTATAACTACATTTTGGCTTGTACAGAAGTAGTGCCGAAGTCCAGCTAAGGATATACTGAAGTATATTTGATTGGACTTTTAATAAATTATGGCATAGGTTTTTTTTTTTTTACTAGGTTAGGGATTTTTCCAACAATATTATCCTTGAAGTTTTTTTTTTTTTGAATCTGTTATTATATTATATTATATTATATTATATTATATTATATTATATTATATTATATTATATTATATTATATTATATTATATTATATTATATTATATTATATTATATTATATTATATTATATTATATTATATTATATTATTCTAAACAATAAATAATATAATACTGTTTCATCACAATTTTGTTGTTGGGAAAAAAATTATTTTAAAACAATCAACAATGTTAACATTTAAGTTAAAAAAAATTTTGTAACTTTTTTCTATCATATCATATATCATATATCGTATCATATCATATAAATTCAGATTATTTAAGCATAATCTGTAATTGGAAAGAAAAACCTGTTTTTATTCTATGTTCTTTCAGTGTTGAAAAATTATATTTTATACATTTGGCATTTTTAATTATATGTAATAATGTTAAATAAAGAAGAAAAAGGTGCACATTTATTCATTTTGCAGATATTTCTGTCCAAAAAAAAAAAAAAGCCTTATATTTGGCCATATAAAGAGAAGGGGAGGAGACAAAACTGTCTGAATGAGCTGTCTGAAAAGCTGAATCAGATTTCAGAAGAGAAGTCTTCACACTTTGAACAACACTAGCATTTAAAGCTCTCCTTAAACACTCCTCCTGGTGTGTGTGTGTGTGTGTCCTTTGGTTGATGGGACACTGGTGCTGTAAAAGCCAATAGTCTCTGTAGGTCTGATGTACTGCTCGCTTTAAAGGGAAACCCTGAGCACTCTGCAAGCAGACGATCTGATTGGATGAGGAAATTGGCCGCAATAATATCCAGGGCTCTCATTAATATCAGTGCAGTGTCCACAGGGATCTCTTATTCATCTCTCTCTCTCTCCTTCTTTCTCCCTCACTCTGACTCCCATCTATGTGAATAGCTGAATACACTGAGAATAGAAAAACACTGCGTAAGTAAACACTTGGTATGCTGTTTGGTTCCAGGCATCTCTAGTGCCTCTGGATTATGGGGTCTTAGCCTGAATATCTCACACCACATGAGGGATGGTGCACAGTCTCACAATGACAGTTCTTGTGCTATTCTACAGCCTTTTGTTCTTTACAATATACAATTAATAATGTCGTCTTTTTTCTCTGAAGCACAGTTGATCGTTTAAAGATAGAAAACAGAAACTGAATATGGGTGTGTATGAATATCCAGGCAGAGAGTATGGGGTTATAAATCAGACTCAACACCAAGAACTGTATATTAGATGCCAGAAACCAGAACAGACTAGACTAATCAGGAATGGACTGGTTCTGATCTACATATCTGATTCACTGAGACAAATCAGTCTCGTTCACAACTAAAGGGGCAGATTCACTGGACAGCTGCACCAGTTTTGCATAACCTGATTTATTCACTAGCTTCCCACAGTGTAAACAATAAATCCATAAGATAACAGAAAGGTTTCTGGCAGCTCATTACAAGGGACATTATCCATACATTTTACAGATATCTAATTCTAAAACACGATGCAATTCAGTGTAAAATTCAAAATACGGGTAAAACGCCTGTAAAAAATAAAGACGTAAAAACTTACGATGAATCTAGATGAAGATTATTTTTAATTTATTTATATAATTTATATTAATTGTTAAAGGGTACATATTGGTGTGCGTTTATGTACTGCTCAAGTGTTTTTTTATGTTGATGGAAAGGCTGAATTTATGTGATCAAAAATACAGTATAAACAGTGAAATATTATTACAGTTAAAAAAAAAATTCTATTTTTATATACTTTAAAATTAAATGTATTTCTGTGACGCAAAGCTTAATTTTCAGCATCATTATTCCAGTCTTCAGTGTCACATGATCCTTCAGAAATCATTCTAATATGTAGATTTTCTATATATTTGAAATAGAAATATTTTTTTATGTTACAAATTCAGTTCATATATTAATCTATCTGTCTGTCTGTCTGTTTGTGTGTCTGTACAGTTCAATGGATGGTAAAAGTTTTTTTTTTTGGAATGATTGATGCCAATAAAGAACCTTTAATTTTAACAGTGTACCGTTTAACATAATACACACACACCATGTTCAGAATGAATACATTCTTCCCTGTAGAATCATCCAAATATAGAGTGATACATATCTAGGAACATCAAGGCTCAGCTCAGCTTAAGTGTGTGTCTTTGTGCAGTGTTCAGGTGTGTGTGTTTTGCTCTTGATGGACACAGTTTGGCACAACAGCCAAAGACGAGGACGTGCAGGAAGCATGAAATGAACCTGTCTGAGCTGTTCTTAACTCAACACACACACACACACACACACACACACACACACACACACACACACACACACACACACACACTTTCTCAGTTGTCACTCTCTTTAGATGGAAGCATGTCGCTTTGCTCGAGCTTGCTTGACTTTGAAGCAGCCCAGAGGTGAGGGCTTTTACAAATCATTTGACAAGAATGTGCCACACTTATGAAGAAATATGTGACTTCAAGGTGTTCCGCTGTTGTGTGTTTGAGTGTGGAGAGGAAGCTGGTAATTGGCTGTGGGGTTTTGGTAGCAGCTTCTGGTCGATGTCTGCAGTCCTGTATAGTCCTTTGACGATCATCATATGATGCACATTGCCATTGCAGCTTGTTCTGGCAAAGAATAACCCACAGAATATGTAAATTCCACTGACACTTTATTTACATGATGTTTACATAAGTATCAAGCTTTAGCTTTGAATATGGGAGATGATAATTAACTGGAGCTGTTGCCCTTTGTCTTCCTCCTCCTTATTATGTTTTTTAAAAATTAATATTAATATTATTACTTGCTCTCATCATTGTCCTCCACCCTTACACAGTCTTAATGAAATTATTATTATTATGGTTATTATTAATATTGTTGCTAATAACATGATTTTTTAAATTATTCTTTTTTTAAAGTTATACTACTTATATCGGTTATTAATCTGTTAAGATACTATTTCATTTGTGTTCTTCATTCCCCTACCCAAGACACAATGACACACACACACACACACACACACACACACACACACACATTAACACACACATGCATGCTCGCAGACACATGAATTCAAATACAGGAGCTAATCAATTTATTCAATGTTTGACACATGTAAATATTGTCACTTTCTTTGTTTTTGACTTATGTTATATGTTTGGTCCATGGGATTCAGTATTTGGCACACTGTCACATTCTTTACTTGCAATAATGATAATAATAATAATAAAGCATAACGAGAACAAGGTCAGATTTGACCAGAGGTGATACATGATCTTAAAAGTTTGAGAAACATTTCTGAAAAATAATGTCACGTTTGCAATTTAAAAACAAAAGCAAAAAACGTAGTTATTTATAGTACAATTGTGTACCAATAATGATTTATTCAGTAATTAATATAGAACATTTTTGGAATTGTTGCAGTCATAGCTGGTTAAGACACATCTAAGGTGGTGAGTAAACAGTACACAACACGTTGCTGGCTTACTAAGAGTCTTAAATAGAGCACTTTGTAATTTGGTCCAGCAGCCAGTTCATCCTCAGAGTTGCTCGCTGTAGCAACATGGTACATTGTCTTTGATTCTCAGGGGACTGATAAAGCATCCTGACTCACGGAAATTGCATAAATCCAGCCAATCAGATTGTAACTTGTTTTGGGAATGCTGTCCCAGGCTAAGACCGCTTTTAACAGTAAATCAGCTCAGGTTTTACTGTGTCTTACTTAGGGAGGCCAGTGTACAGTAAATGATTTCCGCCATTTCCTTGTGGGGACATATTTATAAACATAATCCGGTTACATTTATTGTTTTTGTTTCTGATTTGCTAGACAAGATTTGCTAGGCTTATGGTTTGTGCGAGCCCAAAATTGGTCAGAGAGCAGAAATTTCATCCTCCTTCGGAGAGGCAGAGATGTCTAGAGAAGCGATATCTCCTCATAAACTGTGTAGAGCCTGAATTGCATTGGCAGATGCTGTCTCATAAGGTTGTGTGCTGCTTTTTTTGCAGACAACACAAGCGCAAAACAATTTGAGAAGCCGTGGCTTCCTCATCTCAGCAACTGAAGTTTCAGAGCAGTGCCGGGTGAGCTTTACTCACTACCTGAGAGTGAACCTCAAATGAAGTGATAATTCAGGACGACAGTCTGATTTCAATCAGCTTCCTTTAGAGAATAGCTGGCTCACAGCTCACCCGGAATTCATTAAGCTCATTGGCTCTTTGTTTGATCCGATAAGATGCATCTCATGCTCTCCTGCTCTGTCAGTGGCACTGGTCCTCTGCCACCAGGCTTTATCTACAGTATGTGTGTTTGTGTTTTTCAGTCTTTCTAATATAAGCAAGACTGATGAAGTACAGTATCATGTCCACATTATTGACTGGGGCCCATATTGGGCACGGTCTCATTCAATAGTGGCATGAAGTATAAACGGACCATAATAACTAAAATAAATAATAATAATATAATGATGATGATGATTAAACTTTAGCCACATTTAGCCACCGAGCTTGCTAACTAGCACATTATTAGGAAAGGTGATTTGCTGATATTCATAAGAAACCTTATGCTCAAATATTCTGGAGGTGAAGCTGGATCACAAATAATTATCGTGAACATGGAAGCATTTAGGTAGATCGGGGCGCGTATTAACGCATTCCCCTCAAAAGCAAACGTAATCCACTGCGTCTTCAGAAGCTCAGATGCTATGTTCATTATTACATCCAACAACAAAACACCTCAATCAGTCCTCGATTCTGATTGGTCAGCAGGTGTGTTTTTGTTCACGATAAAGCACAGTTATGACCGTTTCACCCAACCACTCTGTGTATCACCCATAGACTGTATAAAAATATGGAGGTAGTGTCCGTGACATCACCCATAGGTTTTCGAAGAGAGTTTTTGAAACCAAAAGTGGGCGGAAAGGGCCGTCGCCATCTTGGCAGCACTTCACCACGCGTCACTCTGGTGTAAGAAAAAATAGGCAAAAAGGCGGAAGCTGGTTGCTGAAACCACGCCCACCTAGCACGACGAGACTGTCACTTTAGTGGCCACGCCCTTAAATATGCTGAACTTAATATAATTGAAATGGATGAGTTATAAAAAAAATTCACCCCCCTTCACAGTTGTTATGAAGGGTAAAATTAGCTATATACCCAAGACTCATTTTTTGCACCAGACTGTAAACGTTTTTTTTCTGCTGTAATTTTAATTTTAATTTGTAATTTCGGCCATTTTAACATGGGGCAACCACCTTAGCAACCACGCTTAGCAACATAATCAATAAGACTGCATTATGTTGTCGTGAATCTGTCTATTTTGAAATAAAAAAACAGAAAAGTTTGCTCGTGCTGAGAGATAAGGAGAGGTATGTGTGAGAGAATATATTATATGGTGTTAAAAATGTATGATACAGCGGATGAGAAAAGTTCCTATTCTCTGTTTTTAATTAAGCTCCATATGGCGCCGTTCACATATCAGGTCTTTCGCGCGCTCAAGTTCGTTATTTCCAATGTAGGCGCGCGGTATGCGCGCTCATAATGGAAGCGACGCGGTCGCGACGTGCACGTTCCGCGCGTCCGCACCGCATCGAGTTAAAAACATCTCAACTTTTCAGAATGCCGCAAGCGCACCCCGGGTCATGTGACAAGAATTAACCAACCAGCTTCATCCTTTCCCGTAACAACGTTGAAAGCTCAGCCAAGACGAAGAAACAGCTGATCATAGCTGTATATGGATTGCCATTTTGAAATAAATTTAGTAGCCGAGCTACTGCAAATGATTTTTAGTGCTGCAAATCCATTTATCCTTTGCTGAAATTTCCGCGTCTTCATGGAGAGTGCAGGTCATGGTTGCTTAGCAACGACAGACGCCTCAGGAGTGCAAGTGCCCGAAGGCTTTGGAAAGAAGGCGGCTCGCCTAACGTTTTCCACGCATTTTTAGACGCGATATGTGAACGGCTCCTAAGATGTCAAGACCTACATCTAAACATTCTCTTGCCATTTACTGTTGCTGTCAGGAACTATTTTTAGCGGAAGGAAAACATTTAATGAACTTGCTTCAATAAAAATAACTCAACAACTCGATCCGTGACTTATTCACAGTACAGCACAGTTTCCCCTACCTCAGTTCTTACACGGCTAATAACAAATTATCACAAACATATTTGTCTTTTTAGGAGCCTTAGTGTATAATTATTTATTTTCCTATTTTCTGATCCTAATTTGATAATGTTTTTCCATTGTTGCTTAATTAATATCCGGTATGTAGATAGGTTGTTGTGATATATTTGTGGTGCCTTATGGGAACCCTGAGGTGTGTTTCCGTTTGTGCTCTTTGATATTTACTCTGTGTTCAGATTTTTTTTTCCACTCCGTTTTTTTCCTCTGCGTTCCTGTCTGTAAATATACAGAAGGGATAAAGGGATAAAGAAGCACATCAAGATATTTGAAGTTCCCTCGAAGATCTCTCAACGCAGCCATAAAAACCCCATCAGCTCAGCTTACATTGATAAGTACAGCATTTTGTTGTGTAAATGGATCCGCAAAGCAGGGTTTACATGAAAGATGATACATTTACATAAATAAAATGAAATTTTTATTCACTATCAAAGGACTCCAGCTGTTATAAATAAAACATTAATAATATTATTCACACTATTTGGTATCGGCAACTCTACAGAGACCCCGAGGTCTGGATTATGGTGAAGAGGGATTTGTGAAGCTGAAGATCTGGATCTAGATCCACATCCAGGTCTGATCCAGATCAGACCTGAAGGGGTTTTTAGGGGCAGATGTTAAGTCCTGACATTGGACACGTTTAGGTTTCGGTTATATTAAAAATGTGCATAAATTGCTCAGTTTGTGCGCAAAGCCTAGTGTACAGTGAGAGCATGAATAATTCACTTTGTTTGACAGCTGGATTGAAAATAAGGGGAGCCATTGGAGACTGTATGTGAGAGTGATCTGCAGAGCATCTTGTGTTGTGCAGAAACCAGAGGAGGATTTTGGGTGGAGCTGCCCAGCATACCCCATTACCAATACCTTAGCCTGCCAATCAAATCTCCTATTTTTTACTGTTTTGCATACAACAGAATTTGCTTTGGAGAAATCTAGCGCAGAACAAGACATTGAAAACACAGACTTCTGTGATGTGAGTGTATGTGGGTGTAAAGGCTGTGATGGCCGGCTCTAGTCTATAGATGGTCTCTATCTTTGGCGGGGTCTGATGTAATGGAGATGAAATATGTTTTCTGACACCTCCAACTTTTAAGCACCATTTTAACAGTCAGAGCCTCTTCGAACAGCAAACTATCACAGTCTCCCTCACTTTCTGCTTCTGCTGTTATTTAACCCTTCACCTTCATTTCTGTTCTGTCCTTGGAGACTTTTCAAACAAGTGGAGTGTGTAACAGCTCTGAAATTAAACTTGTCCGCGATGTAGTTTCCTAAATATATGGCAAACTGTAACAGATGCGGCTGTTAGGGATGGACGCTGGTACACAGGTAGCAACAGCAGTGTTGATCACATAAATGTAGCGATAGTGTGACATTTTACAGCTTACGAACATTTCACTTTTTCAGTAGTTATGTCAACTACTGCAAGTTCTAAGATAATAAAAAAGATGAAAGAATGCCAAAGATACACATTACAATTACACATAATATACAAATAAAACAAACAGTGCTTTATTTTCAGGTACAATACTTGTATTTAGCAGGAGCATTCAAGAAATTTAAATGAACAAATATAGAAATAAAACACTATATAAACTGACTCCTAAAGCAACTGTATTACATTTTTAAATCGAGAGCAGTGAGTGATTTTTCTCTTTGTGTTTTATTAACATAAAAGGAATAGCTTACCCAAAAATTTAAATTCTGTCAGCTGTCTTTTTTCCTATTTTTTTAATACCACCATTTACTCACTCAAAAGTGGTTTTAAACCTGAATGAGTTTCTTTCTTCTTCCGAACATAAATGCTATTTTGAGGAACGTGGAAAACCAAACAGTTGCTGGTTCACAGTGACTTCCAGAGTATTTTTTGCTACTATCAAATTCAATGTGGACCGGCAACTGTTGGGTTACCCACATTCTTCAAAATATCTTCTTTTGTGTTCAGCACAAAACATAAATAAATACAGGTTTGGGACAACGTGACAGTGAGTAAATAATGACAGAAATGACTTTTTAGAGTGATCTATCCCTTGACTGTGATGACAGTAGGCTGCATGTTTAATAGGCCTACTGTCCCTTTAAGACCTGCACGCATCTAATATACAGGCATGTGTACATTTTTCTCTCAACTGTTTATTTTCATTTAAGACATAACCAACTGAGTCTACATGTAAACTTGTATGTTTTCACAGTATTGGCACAAAAGATAACTTAGTTGAATAATCAGGCGCTGTTTGACAGGCTTTAGCATACGCTTCGAGTGTATACAGCGCTCAGAAAAAGCTCAGGCAGACCAGCGTGCGAATAAAACATTTAAAAGCACATGCAAATAATGAGAGAGTAACTCTACAGCTGAGTTAACACTGCTGTGAATGCATGTGGCATTGTACAGTATATGACGGAGGCGCCAGAACCATAGCCGATAGAATGTGCACTGTACGATACTACGATATTTCTTCAAAAGCAGATCATGGAGACATTTTTATCGTCCAGGATCAAAAATTATCATGTTGCACACCCCTACCCTAGTGCAAGACCATTTTTTACATCCCTAAACCTATCCAATACCCAAATACCTAAAGCTTAACAACTACCTTACCAACTAAACAGCAAATTAGGAGTGTATTGAGGCAAAAGTCATGGTTTGTTAATAACAAGAATCAGGACCTTAAAATAAAGTGTGACAAAATGTACAATTAATAATGGTAGCCTAACATTTATGTAATGTTCATCATATGCTCCATTGAAAGTGTCATGTGGGTTGTGGGCAACTGGCAGTCGTGTGATGTGAACATCCACTGTGGGGACTGAGGTTCACCGCCGATGTTTCTCATTCTAAATCTGGAAGCGGTGCGCATGCTCACAGACAGCTCCAATCTGTTCAAGACAGTTTGATCTGCTCGCACAAGCCAGACTGATCACAGGCAGATTTGCCTCAACTTCCTCAAAGTTTGAGTCTCTCATGGTTTCAATGGGGGCTTTAAGGTTTTGCTGCTGTTTTCTCAAAAAGTTGTTATTTTATAGAGAGAAAAAAAGCCTGTTTATTTGAAATACTGAAGCTGGGTTCTGCCAGGCTTGTCTTACTGTATGTGTGCATGCCTGTTGTCCTGTTAAATCTGTCTTTGAGCTGTTGCCAGTTGCTGATGAAAATGTCTACTCAAAGTCATATAGCAGATGTTATTTTTAGTCATTATTGATGAAGACTTTCTTTAATGAGATGGGCTGGGGAAAAACAGGGAATGACATTGGGAAATGGCCTGAAACGGAATCAAACTTAGCCTGCACGTAGGACGTGACAAGGCTTTCATAACATATATATATATATATATATATATATATATATATATATATATATATATATATATATATATATATATATATATATATATATATATATATATATGACTATATATGTTTTTAAATGTGATATTACTGTATACGTGCAATCATTTATATACAAGCAGGGAAAGCTATGTTATGCATGTTACCATTGGTTGGTTCATGTCAGCAGAAGCTCGAGACACTCTGTATCACATGTTAAATCATCTTGACTGCTCTCTTGTTGGAGATTAAAGTTGATTCCAGCAGTGATATAAGCAGCTACTACGTACTGCCTTGAGCTTTCAATAGACATTGTGGCTTTTTTTAACTGCTTGAAATGACTTGATATGTATAGTTTTCTTTTCTATCAGTGTAAATCCTTTATCACTTAATCTTGTGTGTATGTATTCATTCATTCATTCATTCATTCAGTCAGTCATGTATGTATGCATGTACAGTATGTATGTATTTATATATTTATTTTAATATCTCCTTCCAGTGTTTTTTTGTTGTTTTTTTGTTCCTTGCAGTGTGCATATGAATGTTTATTAATCAGTTATTTTTTCATTTTATTTTTTATTTTTGTTTTGTATTGTTCCGCTTTGTTTTTTCTTTTTTTCTTTTTTTTGCTCCTTGTAGCATGCATACGATCATTAATAAATGTTTGTCTCGGTTTTTATTGTTTAGTTTAGTTTTGTTTCTTGCAGCATGCATAAACTTATTAATAATCAGTCTGTTTTGGTTTTTATTGTTTTGATTAATTTAGTTTAGTTCCTTGCTGGTTCATTAATGAATTTGTTTTTTGTTTTTTTTGTTTTTTTGTAAGGATTTTTTCCTTGTCTGTGTTTTCCATATTCTGTGCAAGTAGAATAATATGTAGGCTATTATAAAATATACTATAAAATATTTTCCAGGTAATAATAATAAAAAATGCTTTAATACAGTGAAAAAAATAAATCTTTAATTTTGCAAATTGCATACCTGTATAATATTATATATAGTTTTGTCTCAGGTAGTATACATGAAAAAACATAGCAGCCGTTTTTTATTTTATTTTTAGCACTAGTGTATAGAGAACCCAGGAGGTCTTTAAAGTTAGTGGTTCAAGCAGAAGTGATTTAGAAGTGAAGCAGAAGTAGTAGCGGCAAACCAAAACTTTGATCTGTTTTTTACATATACTACCTGTCTTTCTGCTAATTTAACCTCCAACAGAGCTACAGCATACAGCCCAGCTCTGTGTGTGTTCCCATTGGAAAATGACAGTTTAGAAAACAAAATGCCCATGAGTGTTAATGCAAGAAAGACTTTGACACGCAATTATGCTGCTGAACAAGACAAATTGAAGGAAATAGCCAGTTAATACTGTACAGGGAGAGAGAGAGTGAGTGAGAAACAGGATAACAAAGGAATGAGAAAGAGACTGAGGGAAAACCTGTCATGAGAGCGAATGAGTTTGAGATGGACGGCATAATAAAGTGGAACAATGACATGGGGTCAATCAGATTTTGGCCCACAGAGATTAAGATGAGGGCATGTGGGCAGATGAGAGCAGTAGTCAGTGACGTTGATCCAGCCAATCGCGGTGCTCTAGCATGATGACATCACAATGATAGGCGGGAGTGGGAGGGAGGGAGGGGATCCCTGTGGTAAATCCATAACTGTTTTACTCTGTGCTGATTACATGTCAGGCTTTCTTGCTTTCTTTATTTTTCCTTTTCTTTATTTATGTTTTTCGTTTGCCTGCATTTGGTTGCATGCTGGGGGGGGGGGGGGGTTCACAAAGTATGCATGATGCCAGTTGATAGTGTTTGCATATATTAACTTGCATTTGCATACAGTATATGTTCAGTTATAGTATTTTTTCAGTGCTTTTAGCACTTGATTGCATGGATTCATTCTTTTTTTAATTAATTGTAGATCTATACATTATGCAAGCCTGTAGTGTGCATGAAAAACTGACTTGAACACAGGTAGCAGACCATTAAAGTGTTTGTGTGTTATACTGTATTTGGAGCTTTTACTGGTCCAGGTGTTTTGTGATGTAACGCAGCAGCAAAGCTTTAGTCATGCTGCATAGTATTCAGTCAACCTGATAAAATGTTGATTTACGCACACAGATACACACACACTGACAGCGTGAGATGACACTCACCGATGTGTGAACACATCAAACTTTGTCAGATAGTGTTGGTAGCTGATGGTTTGCTGTGGACTGTGAAGGAAATATTTGCTTGAAATCAATAAAGCAGTTCAACAGCCTCTCTCTCTCTCTCTGTCTCACTCATTCGCTTATGTATTTAAGCTGAAACTTGTGCCAATTATCGGGCATCTGATTTATTAGATCATTAGAATTCTTGGTGTATCTGATATCATCGTTTAAATGTATTCTGCCTGATTACGAATTTTAGCCCACAGGACAGGTTTGCCTTTGCCACTCAATATCTCCCTCTTGTCATTTTACACTATAATTCTGGCAATTATCAAAAATCTAAACCCTAAATGGGTTTATTTTGTGGTAATGATTGGCTGAAAGTGCATTATCCTCATCCAAATTACATGGCTGTTTACTGAATAAAAGATGAATAGACATTAAATATTGATGAGAGCTTATTTTATGTGAGAAGAAAGATAGTTTGGAGCAATACAGGCAATATGAAGCTAACATAGCTATGTACGAAATCAGTTGCCTGGGTCAGTGTTCACTGTTTCAGTGTCATCAAGTATTGAATAGAGCCCTGCGGTAATAGATCATTAGAGTTCTTTTGTATATCTGATGTGATTTATTTATTTTTTTGCATTATTTAAAGGGTTCCTCCACCCCAAAATGAAAATGTTGTCATAAATCACATAAATCACATGTCGTTCTTAACCCGTAAATGCTTTGTCTGTCTTCGGTACACAATTTAAGATATTTTGGATGAAAACTGGGAGGCTTGTGATGGTCCCATAGACTGCCAAGTAAATTACACTGTCAAGGTCCAGAAAAATATAAAAGACATCGTCAGAATAGCCATCTGCCATTAGTGGTTTAAACATAACATTACGAAGCAATGAAAATACTTTTTGTACGCAAAGAAAACAAACCTAAGGATTTTATTCGGTGTGTCTCTGCATCACCGTAGCAGCGCAAGCAGCGTATGCTCTTCTGTGTCAGCCACGCAGCATGGATGCACTGTTTTCTTTCAAATCAAAGCATAAATACACATAGAAATCCTTGTCACGGCTGACACAGAATAGAGTACACAGTTTGCGTTCATTGGATATTCTTTCAAATGGCGCTACGGTGATGTGGACAGACACAGAGGAGCCAAATTGTTGAATAAAGTCGTTATTTTTGTTTTATTCTCATACAAAAATTATTCTTGTCACTTCACAATGTTACGTTTGAACCACTGATGGCAGATGGACTATTCTGATGATGCTTTTCATTTTTTTCTGAACTTTGACATTGTAACTTACTTGACAGTCTATGGGACAGTCATGAGCCTCCCGGTTTTCATCAAAAATATATTAAATTGAGTTCTGAAATTCGTTAATTGTGTTTTACATGTTTGGAACGACATGGGGATAAGTGACTAACGACAACATTTTCATTTTGGTATCCCTTTAATGATAATGTTGTAATTCGTTTTATTGTTCATTCAGAAATGTATTTAACCAGCATTATAATCCAAGGTTAAGGTTTATAATTCATTAACTTTTTTTTTTTTTTGGGTGTACAATTTAAAAAAAAAATTTTTTTACGTATTTCTAAAATAATAAAAAAGATAATTTATTATTAAAAAACATAAATTATTGACCCCAAACATTTATATAGACTTAGAATAAAGTAATACTTTTAGTTAGCAAGGACATATTGATGAAAAGTGACATTAAAGACATTTATAATTTTTATATTTATCAAAGAATACTAAAAAAGTATCATGGTTTGTTACAAAAATATTAAGCAGCACAACTGTTTTCAACATTGATAATTATAAGAAATATTTCAAATCCACATTATAATGATTTCTGAAGGATCATGAGACACTGAAGACTGGAGTAATGATGCTGAAAATTCAGCTTTGCGTCACAAAAATAAATTATATTTTAAATTACATTAAAATAGATTATAACAAACATTTGTAATTTGTAATAATATTTCGTAATAGTATTCTTTTAATCAAATACTGTAAATGCAGGCTTGATGAACTTCTTGTAGATGTACGGCATAAACATAAGCCATGCAGTATATTTTGCGATAACTCATATGGCTCATATTTCTCAATTAAAAAAAACAAATAAATAAATGGACATATTATTTGAGAAGAGAGTGTAGAGACATGAAGACATGAAACTAGTGCAGCTTTGTCAAATATTGGTTACTTGCACCAGAGGTTATTTATAGAAACAAAATATTAATTTAACAGAAAAAAGAGAGCTGATGCAATAATAAATAATCAGTATGAGATCAATTCAATTCAATTCAAGTTTATTTGTATAGCGCTTTTTACAATACAAATCGTTACAAAGCAACTTTACAGAAAATTATGTTTCTACAATATTTAGTAATAGCTTATAAGTAGTGACTGTCAGTTTGTGCACGTATGACAGGATTTGTAGAAAAATGTATACAAGTCATAGTCAGCCAGACGATGAACATTATTAATATTATTAATAATTAATAATTATTATATGATGCAGTCACACTTGTAGCAATATTTGTTAGTTCTGTTGTTGATTCAGGGTTAGCATCATCTGAGGTCCTCTGATGGTCAGCATCATCTCTTCTCAGGTGTTCTGGATCCAGACTGGAGCTTGTGTAAATCCTAGTTACCACGGGATGTAAATCCTGTGGCAAAACAAAGAAACAAATAGAGACATCAATAGCATAGCTGCTGTTCCAACAAAGTAAAATTAATTAGTTTAACCCAAGCTAAAGAATAAGAATGCACATTTGATCAGATACAACTATACTCACAATTTAAGATACATTATTCAAATGTTTGGCGAAAGAGATGCGTTTTTAATCTAGATTTAAACCCCGAACATTATCAGGAAGGCTATTCCAGAGTTTGGGAGCCAAATGTGAAAAAAGATCATTAGAGATCATTAGAATTATTTTGTGAAGTAATCTGATTATTTTGCATTATTTAACGCTGCTGCATTGTTCATTGATGAATGTGTTAAAAATTGGCATTATAGCCTACAGGTTTGATACTTGAAAAGCTTAATCACAGCACACATCTAACCTATCTCTCTTTCTCTCTCTCTAATCCTCTCTTGCATCTACCCTCCTCTCTCTCTCTCCCTCTCTCTCTCTCTCTCCCTCTCTCCCTGCACTGGTGTGTGTGTGTGTGTGTGTGTGCGCGCGCGTGTGCCAGCAGCTCCCCGTGTGTGTGTGCGCGTGTTCGTGAGGGAGGCACTATGCAGTCGGAGCTCCACACACACAGAGCATGCCTGTGAGTGCGGGCTCGGGCAAACATGAGCCTTCCCAGCCCAGAGATCGTCCACAACAGCAGCCTGAACTCCCGTCTGAGCCCCCCTCTGCCCTCCCCCTCTCCTCTCTCCCTCTCTCACTGCCTCTCTCTCTCCCTCTTCTCATCTACTCTCGCCCTGCGCAGCCTCTTCCCCGCCACCTCTCCAGCACCAGCCGGGGGGACATCTCCCGCTCTCCGCACGCCGACGTTTGCCGAGCGCCGGCCGGCCCCATGGAGGAACCCCAGGGCAACACACTGGTCGTCCGCATAGGCATCCCTGACCTGCAGCAAACGGTGAGTCCTGTCAGCGCTCCAAACTCTCTCTCTCTCTGTCTTTTATTGCCTGTCCTGTTCTCTTCTCTTTCAAGCATGCACTTGATTGTTCTCTTTCTTTTTTTATCTGTTTTATCCTCCTCACTCTTTTTGCTCTTGAACACAACCCATCTTTATTAGTGCGACTGCGGCGGACTTTGAAAACTGGGTTCTTGGAGAGAGATGGAAAATCAAAGGTAGATACAGTGGCGGGTGGGTTATTGGAGCTTTACTGTAATTCACAGGGACTTTTTCCTGCCAGTTGCGAGGTTGTCAAGACTTGTCAGTTGGGTTGCAGCGTACAGCATACCGCGTCCCCAGGGCACTCTGGAGCGACATATGGTGCTGATGGATATGAGAGCCCCATATTCAAGTGCAGTAACACACCTGTTCCTTTTGGACAGATACAGGTGTTACGGTTGCAGGTGACACATTTAATTTAATAATTTTATTTCAGTTTTGCACACACTGAAGCCAGGATTTGGAGGTGTGCTTGAACTTTGATTGCATATGAGCATGGCTTTCATTTCTATTTTTTTTACCTGAGGTTGGTTGTGACGTGTTGAGGGTGTGATTAAGGTGAGAACTGGCAATTTTGATTCATGACTGGACGAGATGAGGGTCTGTTTCCAATTTGTCCTTGTAGTCCCGGGCAACATCTAACCATTAGCTTTCCCAATACAAATATACTATACTTATGATATATACACTGGCGTTTAAAAGTTTGGTGGCGGTAAGTCTCTTATGGTCACCACCAAGGCTGCATTTATTTGATCAAAAATGCAGTAAGAACAGTAATATTATGAAAAAATATTTCAATTCAAAATAAGAGTTTTCTGTTCCAATATATTTTAAATTGTAATTTATTCATGTGATGCAAAGCTGAATTTTCAGTGTCATTACGCCAGTCTTCAGTGTCACATGATCCTACAGAAATCATTCTAACATGATGATTCATTCTTATTATTAATGTTGAAAGCAGTTGTGCTTCTTAACATTTTTGTGGAAATCATGTTTTTTTTAATGGTGTAAATATATTTAACTGTTTTTATTTAATTTATTGCATCCTTGCTAAAAATCTGACAGACTCTAAAGCCCTGTTCACACCAGGAACGATAACTATAAAGATAACAATATTAGCGTCCACACCAGCAAACGATATCGTCTGCTTATTTTAAGTGCACGATCGTCTGCCGCTTTAAATTCTCAAGCTTGTTACAGCAGGATGGATTCTGATTGGCTGTCAATTTTTTATCGTTCATCAGCTGGAGAAAAATAGTTTTGAATGTGATTCCAACAATATCGTTTCTCTTTGTCTTTATCATTAAACTTTTGTGGTGTGGACTTCTTTAATATTGAGAACAATTTGTAAAACTATATCTTTATCTTTATAGTTATCGTCCTTGATTTGAACAGGCCTTAAGCCTTTGAATTTTAGTAAATGTTGCTTGCTAAAAAAAAGTATTTTGTTGGAATACACAGCTAATTTTGAATGGATGTCAAAGGAAATGTGCTAACAGAGCCATGCTAACTATCCAAACCATGACCCCTTTGAGTTGAGCAGGGATTGTGGGATTAGCAGCAGTGTGGAGTATAATGTGAGAGCATCAGAAATGCTTTATGCTTTATAGCTTTATGCAAATAATACGAAGCTGCCAGCCAATGGCTGTGAGGATCTCAAAATGTCTCAAAATGTACCAGTAGTGCTGTAACTTCTGGTTGGTTCTGTATTCTAACATATATTTGAGCCTGGTTTTAACTGCAAGTTCTGAACATTAATTATAGCTCAAATATGGCTGGGTTAACAAAAGTGTCACTTGTGCACAACAGCGATTAAAAAAATGTTTAATGCTTTTGCTTAATGCTTAAAAATGTGTAATGCTTTTGCTTAATGCTTAAAAAAGCAATCATTGACCATGCTGAAGGTAATCAAATGTTGCTTAGCTGTGGGGTTTTTTGCCAGTGTCATCTTTTTTAGCCAGTGACCTCCATTGGAAATACGCTTAGCAAATGTCCAAACAATGAAGTCCAAGTTATTCTGACATAGATGAATATGACAGTTGAATAGAAATGCCTACTAGTGGCCAGCAGCAACTGGTTAGTCATTAGTAGCTCATTGTGGAAGGGTTTATTTCTGTTGGGTTAATGGATGGTCCCTGCCCATTTGTTCAGGTTCTAGTCTGAGGTTTAATTGTTTGGACTGAGATGGAGCTGATGTTGTGTTCCAAGGATATAACCAAATATTCTAGTTCGGGGGACCAAATGGAAAAGTTTAAAGGTCCCGTTCTCCGTGATCCCATGTTTCAAACTTTAGTAAGTGTGTAATGTTGTTGTTACAGTATAAGTAATATCTGTAAAATTATAAAGCTCAAAGTTCAATGCCAAGTGAGATATTTTATTTAACAGAATTCGCCTACATCGAACGGCCAGTTTGTACTACATCCCTCTAGTTCCTGCAGTAATGACGTCACTAAAACAGACTAACCTCCGTCCACAGGAATACACAAAAAAGGGGGCATGGTCTTGTTGTGCTCTCACGAAGAAGAGGAAGAGTTGCGTTTGTGTTTGTCGCCAATTCGTCGAAACGCTGTTATTTTCATCTCTGAGTCCAATCACCTTTGTTTGGGCTTCCCAGGGACGCTGTATTTAGAGATCAATGGTTACAATTTATGTTTAACTTGGTTCCCGAAAATTGTAATCCACATGTAAAACTAGGTGCAGCACATTTTGCTGAGGACAGCTTCCTCAATCTCAATCAGTTTAATGCCGGGTTCGCACAAAGATTATTCTTGAAAGAGCAGTTCCCTCTTTGCCTGGAGAAGGCGTTGTTTATGGACCACAACTAGTAAGTGTATTTTATTATTAAAGTTGGTGCGTTTAACAGTTTCTGTAACTTATTACACAAAGGGCAACGCTGTTTAGCTTTGTTAACTAGATGGTAGGGGTGTGCAAAAAATCGAATGCGATTTTCATGCACATCTCTGCAGTAAAGGCGTTCTGTGAATACGTAGAAGTACGTCTCCAGCACGTGCGTTCAGATAGGGTTTGCCAGGTTTTCAAAACAAATCCTGTCCACTTGCTTCTCAAAACTAGCCCAATCGCGTTTCCGGGAGGGCAGCGTGCGCTAAGCTGCTGTCGAATCACAACACAGGAACCGCTGGCACAATCAGAACTCATTACGTATTTCTGAAGGAGGGGCTTTGTGTGAAAAATACTGTTTTTTTACACGCGAAACATGAACACATGTTATATTGCACACTGTAAACACAATCAAAGCTTCAAAAAAGCACGAAAAACGGGACCTTTAAGAAATGATCTTAAGAAGAACATTTTGACTGATGAATATATCTATGTGTCTACCCGTTTTAGTTGATTGGTTCTCAGTCTGTTTAGTTGATTCCTTTTGGTGCATTTGATGCCAGTTAAGTGAGTACCTGCAGTAGAATGAGTGAGCATCAGATCAATGGCTCATTCTGCCTGTCAGAAATGTGTTTCTTCTCCATTCTTTCATCCTCGCTCTCGGCCCTGTATGAGTGTGCATTGGTGACCATGCATGCATTAGTGTGGTGGACTTCTGTTTGCATGTGAGTGTTTAAGTGTGTGGTGATGTGTCAGAGCCTCATTAAAAGCAGAAAGCCATAGTGTTAACGAGCACTGTCCTTTAGCAGGGTCCAAGTATCTATGTTAATAACGAGAGGTGAATGAGAGCAGAGAGAATGTGTTAAATGCCAGATTTTCACTGGCGTATCCCACCACCAATCGCCTTTCAAATGCTAACTCGCACCCGCTAAGTCCTGATAGTATCTTTGGGATCATTATAATCCAAATAAACAATATCAGATTGCAATCTCTATTTTCATGTGCCCATATCTGCCTCCTGAGAGCATGAGGAACTCTGAGAAATCATGAATGTCTCGCACAACGTATAAATGCATTTTTGAGGAGGAGGGGGTCTTTGGTGTTTGTTAGATCAGAGGATTTCAAACTTTTTGATCTGAAGGACAACCAACTATGGTGCTCTTCTTATAAAAGACCCCCATCCTAAATTATAATGCATCATTTTTTATATAATAAAGTGTGTGTAATATATAAGATTTGATAAATGTTGACCTGTTTTTATTATTATTATCATTATTATTATTATTATTATGCATCCTTTTATTTTATTTATTGCACACTCCTTTGCTGGTCCCAGGATCTAGTTTGAAAACCGCATTTTTTTACTGCTCAACAATATCATTGTCATTATATTCAACATTTAGAGCATATCATGTTTTAAAAATAAATAGTATAATATAATTATGAAGCGCTTTGGGTGTACAGTAGTACTAAAGCACTAAATATATGCCTCATTCATTCAATGTTCAAAATAATACTCAGATAATTTGCTCTTGGTAGGATTTTATGAGAATTATTTGAGCTCATATTGAGATGATCTGATGTTTGGTTGTAGACTTCGCATCTTGACAAATTTGGGGACGTTTTGAAACAATGTTGAGAATCCATAGAAGAGACACGTGAGATTAATGGACACTTTTTCTCTGGAGGAAAACCTAAAGTCTCTATTTGCTCTCCAGTTTATTTATTAACATTAGATATTAGAAAGAGTTGTTATGTGTAGAATATCCATGCCTTCAGTTGAAAATAAAAAGTGCACTTTAAAAAAAAAAAGAAAAAAGAAATCGTCCATTGATCTTTTGCAGAGCTGCCTTTGGCAGTGATTACAGCTGCGAGACTTACTCTAAGTAGGCTTGCGTCTTCTGGATTTGCAGAACTGGATTTGGTCAGTTATTCCTGTGTCCTCCATGCAGATGCTCTGTGGATCATCTGTGAACTTTAATCTTCAGGTCTCTGAACACATTTTCTGTGGGGTTTAAATCTCGGCTTTGACTGTGCCATTTAGAGACGTCCAGAAAAACTGCCCCCTTACGGCAAGTACTGGTCATTGTCGTAGTCTAAGTCTGGTGGGTTTTTTTCCCATTGCAGATTTCATTTGGTTCCATTCAGTTAGCTCCTTCAGATCTCCCAGTTCTAGCCCATAAAAAGCTTCCTGCTCCATAAACCTGCTTGACTTCATGGTTTTAGTGATTTTTGCTTGCCAAAGAGAGAGATGTTTCATAAGATCTCTCATAAGATCTAGGAAGTTTTTCTGTAGTCTTCTCAAAGTCCTGGAAGTGCCAGTTGGCGAGACTTGGTTCTGGCACAGGTCTAGTAAACAGGAGTGGCCAGGGTCCTCATTACTCTTTTTGGATGGATAACCAGTATTTAGTTTTTTAAATGTCTTTCATTTTTTCAATGATGGTCTTCACAATGCTTTTAGAAATGTTCAACATTTTAACATTGTATACTGTATGACCTCATGTGGATGAGTGTGATTATGCATGTCCAACCAAGTGAACTATGAATGTCTTGTGCACTTTATTTGTATACACTGTTAGCAATTGATGTAATTTTACAGTACATTTTACAACAATACACTGTATTCATGGTTTTTATTGTAAATGCAAATGCATGATGGGAAATTGATGGACAGTCCTGTAATATTATTGTAACTACACTGTAGAAGCATTGTTTTAAAGACACCACAAAGCATTGTGGGATAGCATTAAAACTGGTACTTTCATATTCTTTCTAGCATAAAAAAGTCCAGTTTCCATATTAGTATAATGTTATTTTAAGGTTAGTAAAATGTTCCTGCAACATTATCTCAGTCATTCAAACACCTGCTTTGAACAAGCAAGAAAGAAAGAGAAATAAGAACACAAACTACAACTTTCTTCAGCCACAACTCCACAAACAGCATTACCAGCTTCACTTATAGTAATACTAACCAGAATTATTTTATTTCTGTCATGCATCTACAGAAGTTCTTATTGAGAATTCACAGAGGTTAAGATGTTGATGTCTTATTGAAAATGTTTTTTTGAGATCACCATCATAGAGATCAGGGTTTGCTTCAGTTGTGCTCTTGACCCTCAACTTTTGCTGCAATACTTCTTTCTGCAGCAGTTGCAGTTGTTTTCAGAAAACATTACTGCATATATAAAGCAGATCAACAAGTCTGTTTTAATAGCAACCTACTGACTGCACTAAAATGGTTTAAGTGACCCAACTGATATAAAAATACATAATTTGAAACACTGTTGTGGTTTGTACACTGATGTTTAACAGTGTATAAATATTGTCTTTTCTAACTTTTTGTTTAAAACATGTTTTAGGTTATTTATACACTCACAGACATCAACATTTGGCGTATGAAACACAACAATGGTGACATGTTTCATGCCAGCATACAAAACATGGCAAAACATGGCTCCCAGCATGCATTGCTGCAATTTTGTTTTTCGGGATTGTCACCACTGTTGAGGATTGTACGACAACAATACAAAATACAACATTTTATTGTATTAATGCTACTGTAATCACAGCAACATTGCTGTATAAACACAGAATTTTATTGTATTAAATCAACAGTCTATTTCTTGTATATTACTTGGTGTAAATTCACGGCAATTAGTTGCCAGGAGTTTCCTGCAAAAATACAATTCATTTTTAACAGTGTACTTTCTAAAAACTAATTATCACAAGCATTCAAAATAATTATAGTTAATAATAAAAGTGTCCAGACTAAAATTAAAGTCAAGATAAAAAGTGCAAGTTAAAAAGGTTTGAATTGATTATGAAAGGTTTATACCTGAAGAGTTGTGAAGGTTTGGTTGCACTCGCTTTGCAAATCCCTCACCTTGCATTAATGTTGCATCTGCTTACAGTTTGTCTTGCGAGCATAGTTGGCTGTGTTCACTGCAGGCGGACTTCCAAATGACTGTGTAGATTAATAAAAAGCAGGAAATTATGTGTAGAGAAGAGCACATGTCTCTGGAGGGTTTCGGTTAAGGATTTCAAAGTGTGACAAAAGCCCTATTCCCTGACGTTAATCGCAGAGGGACACCTGTGATGTACTTACACATGGCACAGCCTACAGGGACCTCACTGCTGGGAGAGAAATGTTTCGCTTTACAGTAGATTACAGGCGAAAAAGTCTGACTGTACGCATGTGGGTGTGTGCACTCTTCATGTCAGGTAAAAGGATGACTAAGGAAACTAACCTGCTCGTATCTTGTGTGAAATTCATATAATTTCCCAAAGAGAAAGATGTTCATGTCTTCAGCTTTTCCTTTTTCACATATTGGTTTTGCTTAAAGGAAGAGCTCCCTCAAAAATGAAAATTCTGTTATCATTTTCTCACCCTCATGTCATTCCGAACCCTTATGAGTGACTTTCTTTCTTCAGGGGAACACAAAAGAAGACATATTGTGTAATATCTAGACATTTTTTTTTTTCAGAATGGGGACTGGGACTGTTTAGCTCCATCAAACGATCAGAAAGCCGTACAAAAGCAGTCCGTATGACTCACGTGTCTTTGTGTGAAATTTAAGTCATTAATAGGTAGCTTTAAGTAGTTCTCAAATCTCATGCATCAAGATTCGTTGTGCTAGATTTGACATTAATATTGCCTGACATTAGTGACGTCAAACTGCTTTGCAAGCTGAGGGGATTTTCAGTAAATAATGACTTATAATTTGGTCTGTTCCTCTAACAAACATGAATTCTGAAGATTTGGAATATATTGCAGTACTTGTGATTTTTCATCATGTTTCTAGCTTTAACAATCCACATTATGAAAAAAAAACACTCTTGACATTCTGCAATATATCTCCTATTGTGTTCCACGGAAGAAATGAAATCATACAGGTTTGGAACGACGTGAGGGTGAGTAAATGATGACAGAATTTTCATTTCGGGTGAACTATCCCTTTATTGGTTTCATATTGACTGCCAGTCCCACCCACAGAGATGTCTGGCATGAGGTAGTTCATTCAGATTACCCAGCTGAGCTGTGCTGCTCAAATACATGCAATTTGCCTTTAAAGCAAAACTTGATCTTGTGTCTCTGCTTCAACAGCAGCTCTCAAACACTGGCTAAGAAAGGAGCCAATTACCCATGTCAGATTCAGAGATTTGTAGAATGTATTCAGGAACATCTGCATGTATTTTTCCATACTGTATATTGAAAGATGTTTGGTGGTTTGGTTTGGAGTAGTCAAAGTAACTTGTGCACTATATAATTTTTAGGAGTCATACTGTATAGAAGCTTTGTATGAAGAGTAGTTGTTGTTTGGCAAGCATGAGTAATATTAGAGCAATTTTCAGCAAATATCATCTTAAATTTTGGTCTTTTTCTCACATAATCATCTATCATCTGACATTAGAATACTTGGAATAAAGTGCAAAGTCGTATGGACCATGTCAGAGGAGTGACAGCTCATAGCTCATTGAACAAAAATTAGGAAATTAATTAGTAAACTGGCCACAAGTGTATATGTAGCGGGACATTCTTGTTTCGAGGCCAAGATCAATAAATATTTATTTATTTATTTCTGCACGTCATTTGTGGGGCACTGTAGTTTTGTGATATATATATACAGTACAGACCAAAAGTTTGGACACACCTTCTCATTCAAAGAGTTTTCTTTATTTTCATGACTATGAAAATTGTAGAGTCACACTGAAGGCATCAAGGGCTATTTGACCAAGAAGGAGAGTGATGGGGTGCTGCGCCAGATGACCTGGCCTCCACAGTCACCGGACCTGAACCCAATCGAGATGGTTTAGGGGTGAGCTGGACCGCAGACAGAAGGCAAAAGGGCCAACAAGTGCTAAGCATCTCTCGGGGAACTCCTTCAAGACTGTTGGAAGACCATTTCAGGTGACTACCTCTTGAAGCTCATCAAGAGAATGCCAAGAGTGTGCAAAGCAGTAATCAAAGCAAAAGGGGGCTACTTTGAAGAACCTAGAATATGACATATTTTCATTTTTTTCACACTTTTTTGTTATGTATATAATTCCATATATAATTCCACATGTGTTAATTCATAGTTTTGATGCCTTCAGTGTGAATCTACAATTTTCATAGTCATGAAAATAAAGAAAACTCTTTGAATGAGAAGGTGTGTCCAAACTTTTGGTCTGTACTGTATATATATATATATATATATATATATATATATATCCCCGGTGGGGATAAATTTATGCCCCCCTCAAAGTGATCAGTACTGCTACACAAGTTTTGTGATCCGTCTCGCCACTAATCACGGATCCGTGGTTTGATTAAAGTCAATTTTATTTTAAAATGCGCTGGCTCTGCCGTGCAGCCTCTCTGTATTCACCACTCTGCAGACTTGCTCAATGTCCCGCCCATGGCGCTATCTGATTGGTTACACCTCACAAGTAATAGCCTATCAACACTTGCGAAACGGTTGAAGCCAGCCCGCTGGGCAGTGCAGTTGCCAATTTGGCCACTTTGTCGCTAGATTTAGCGATTTTTTTTTTCCAAAAAAAGCGACTAGTGACAAATCTAGCGACTTTTTGGACAATCATTATTTCTCTGAGACTCTCTGGTGCTGCTGCACGAGCGCGAGGTCTCTCTTTCCCAGCGCGAGCCTCTCTCACTGCATCTGCTATGTTCAGCAAGCACAGAGAAGAGCAGCACTTTCAGTTAAAAAAAAGATATTCTGTTGCTTCTAACTCTATTTTACAAGCAAGTATAGCTGACATCAGTCACAGCGCCAACCACTGACTTTATCGTATGTGTATTTTATTTCATTAGTGCAGATTAATGTTTGAGAGCTGGTTATATAGTCTTAATGGACCGCGTTTCAGTCATTATAATATTCATTCCGTTGTCTGACAACAGAAACATTAAAATAATAAAAAAGTAATAAAAACAGTTTTATTGAGAATTAAATTAAATGGCTGAATTAAATGCAGTATGTGAGCATAGGGAGGTAATATAATACGACGCACTTACGTCATAAATATGCTAATTAGCGCATGACGTCACGAATTAAAATGTTTCAAAACACCCCCCCCCCCTCTGTTTTTTTCACAAATCGCACCCTGTATATGTATATATATATACAGACTGTTTAATGAAAGCTACTCGTATTGGATTTTAAACCAATTAAGTGTCAATTCTAGCAGTGTCCCGTGCAGTTTGGTGATTGTACTTGTTCGTGATGCTCTAGTAATCAGGCTCTTGGTCCCAGATCTCCTGTTGACAGATGGCATGTGTGGCTCAGTACGGACGCAGAACACAGTGACAGCTGTAATACACACCTTACAGTCCACCTGGCCTTCGGATGTCTAATGAGTGTTTAAAACATGGAGTAGCATTCTCAGCACATTTAACTTCCATAATGTGATTTTTGAGTTTTCAGTGGGAAATAATGTAGGGAGGTACATGATTAATTGCAATAAAACCGAAATCGCTTTATGGCTTTGTAACGTTCAGCCTAACAGGGTTACAGCTGAGTGCGATTCTCAAATCAGAAAGACTGTGATTTAATTAAATAAATATAATGCATGTGTTTGAGAGCAAAGTGCAGCACGGAGTTCTATTACATGTGAGCAGCTTATGATCCAGCGTTTTCAGTGTCTCCGCGTGTGGTAAATTCTGCTCCACACAAACTCATCCCTGCATCTGTTCTGAGTTTGGGTTAGGGTCACTTATCATGTGCATTTAGGAACATGTGCCGAACACCTTCCCAGAAGAAGTGTTATAACTTTAACAACTTCCTTCCGTTTTCTGCCAAAATAAAAGCTCAATGGTTTAATGTTTCAAAATGGAAAAAACTAAATAAATAAATTAAGACATAAATATTACATATATAAATAAATATTAGTATTGCCGTTGCAATTTATGGTTGTATTGTGTAATTAAATAATTAATATTATGATATTATTTTTGTTAAATACGCTTTTAGTTTTATTTTACCATGAAATGTTACAATAGTAATATTCAAATATTATTATTATTATCATATTAAACAATTATGCATCCCTACAAAGAAGCACAGCAAATCTGGAGCTTTTTTATTTATTTAAATCGCAATTTAAATTTTTATCAAAAAAAAGTCTTGCTGGCATCGGCATTGCTTTTAATTATTACATTCATATCATTTACAGGGGAAAAAATTCAATTCAATTAAATTTTTTCTCTTCTGGACATTTATTAAGAAAGCAAATACAGTGTGATTGATTTTGTTTCATTTGGCTTTACTGTCTTACAGTGTATAGCAGCATAGTTTAAACAAAACCTCCCGGTGCCAGGTATATGTAGTCAGTGGTCAACTTGATGTTGTCTTCCAGAACGATATGCCATGTTACTGAGGCGAGACGGCATCATCCGAGCTTGAGACAGAATGATGGGTCTGAGACAGCAGAATCTCTGGAAGACTGGTGGCTGACTGCAGCTGTCCGATCTAATGCTCGTCTTGGACTCACCGCTTTGGGATCTGATTATTTTTTGGTTAGCCTTATTACCCCCGCTGCTTAATAAAGGCCATTAATTGAGAGCATCTTTTGTTTGGACCTCAGCAGAAGAGATTAGCCATTCACCTCAGCCACTGCAAGCTGTCTAAACTACATAAAGAGCCTGCTTTCTCCGTCTCATTCTCATTCATTTTTCTGTCAGTCTATACTTAAATAGAGGTAATGGATGCATTTTTAACACCACAGCATGCTTGCAACAGTAATGCATGGTCATAAATATGCTTTTAACTCAGTGTTCAATGGTGTCACTTCACGAGGATCATCTTTTTTTCACACTCTCTGTTTGATCATTTAGCTTCCCTTTCTTACGCTGTCATCACTACATCGAGACATCCTAGTCTCCTGTGTTCTCTCTGTCTGTGTTTTTAGAAGGCATCTTGCCCCCTCTTCTGGCACACACGTTCGCTCGGCACGACGATGCCATCCATCACGGTCGAGGCTTCATTTGCGAAGGCGTCTCACGTTCTTCCAATGCTATTTTTAGCTCATTCAAACCCAACCTGCACTAGCATGTCTGCCGCGGACTCTCCCAGACCGTCTGGACACAGCACACACTCACATGCACACAAATGAGAGCTGGGTTTGAGAACTGACCGTCTGGAGCTTGTTATTCAGGTGTGTCCTGCATTCATCTGAGCAGGTGAAGGGAGCCGCCCCCGGTGGACTCTGGGATTGATGTGCATGTGGCACTGAGAGCAAACCTCAACTGAGATCTATGCTGCTTCGGGCATTTGCACTTTCTCTGTTTTTTAAGCAGAGTAAAGCTTTCTTTTCCCTCTAAAGCTGTGAAAGCAGGAACAATTATCTCTGAAAAGAATCGATCTGATATACGTATACTGTGTATATATATATGTGTGTGTGTGTGTGTGTGTGTGTGTGATATTTGAATAGTAGTGTGTGTGAGTGTGTGTGTGTGTATATATATATCTATCACGGGTGGCAGCTGGCACACCTAAAAATAGATGCAGAATTATTTTTTATAGTCTCAATAAAAAATGTTTACTAAACTTGGGCTATTGTTGTTTACGTAGAAAATATATATATTTTTAAATCAACCCTTTCACGCGTAAGTTACAAATATTTTAACTGACCCCTTGTTTCCATGGCGACGCGTCATGATTGTCACGTGACACACCGCAGCCACTAACAGATGTATCGGTATTCGTTTTATTTAGTTTTTCATTTTTTATTAAAATATATACACAATCTTGCTTACCATGTCAACTATCTGATATTCCGATTCTTCGTTTAAAAACCTTTATAAATTATCTTGATCTATAACGAGATGAGCGCTGCAGTTAAGAGTCCTGTCAGCCGGATTTAACGTACAGCACTTTAATTCCCCAGTTTTTGGCTGTTGAACTGGATGAAGAATATAGTAAACTTTATTGTTCTGCTATGTCTGTCTGATATATGAATAAAACACGTCGGCAAATTACATTTGATTAGATAGTTTTTGCTGCTTCCATAGACATCAGTGTGTATTTTACCAATGTATTTTTTTACTAGGGATTATGTATATTTAAATGTATGAAACCTAAAATAAACATTATGTGGTTGAAAACACTGCATATTAATTGTGATATATGACAAGCGCTGAGCGCGTCCGTCTCTGGCTCAGTGCCAGCCAATGCGCGAAAGCTGTTTGAATCTGGCAGTTCTGGCTGTGACGCCACTGAACGTTCTAAATCATACTCTCAGGGGCATAGAAATAAGAATCCAATATATGGTGCAATAATGCTAAAAATGTTAAAATGTAATTTACATTTTAAATTATTTTTGTTAAAATATATCTGCCGACATTCGGACTGCCAACCAATCAGCAAACAGCAGCTGACTGTGACCCCATCAGTCTATGATATAAACAGATAATTTTTGATTGCACATTGCTAGCTAGCAATATGTCACATAGCTCCTTTCTTAATTTTTTTTTTAGCAAAAAACCTCGGCTTGATGGACAGCCGGACACAAGGCCTAACGTTACACCTGATGAGGATGTTTCTCCCTCCCCGGGCTCAACATCAACAGACAGTGTTGCCAGATTGGAAATGTCCAAGTATCGTACAAGAAGTACAAAATTATCGTATTTGGAAGAAAATTATTACATTTGACAATTAACTACATTTTGACACGACCTGCAAATTACCACTAGGAGTATGGTTGGACGGAAGCAGTGCGACAAAAATACCATAATTTTGCACAGTAATCTGACAATAAATGCGGCACACCCAGATTTTCATATGCACACCCAGAGTCTCTTTTCTGGCTACACTACTGATATATATACACACACACACACACACACACACACACACACACACACACACTACTATTCAAACGTTTGGGGTCAGGCAGGAAGATATTTTGGAAAAATATCACAAGAATGCTCACAAAGGCTGCATCATTTCAGGATAGTGCGACACTGAAGACTGGAGTAATGATGCTGAAGATATCTTAATTCATCTTAAAATATATTTACAGAGAAAAAAGGTAATAATATTTCAAAATATTACTGTTTTTAGCAGCCTCGGTGAGCAAAAAAAACAGAGAGTTCTTTCAAAAAGATTTAAAAAACCAAACCCATCCGAACTTTTGAACAGCCTGTTCTCAGTTAAGCAAGGAGAAAAGGATTTCCTCAGCTTTACTACAGCACGGTACAGTCTCTTCCCTGCGGCAGTGCTTCTCTAGACGGCATCTTTATCCAATTATTAATTAGCTTCTTCATTCATTGATTCTTAAACTCCAGCCTGTGGCACAACGCACACACCTGTAGTAACTGGTGCAGAGAGGTAATGATTGGATATGAGGAGGTCAACACACAAGAAATGACTGAATTTAGGATGGCAAATCTGTAAGCATCAGAGACTCATGACAACTTATGTTAGATCTTGACCCTGCTGAAAAAACAAACAAAAAACAATAATGGTTTCCACTACAAATATCATTGCAAACATTACAAACCTTTGCGACATGACATACAGCCAAGTATGGTGACCCATACTCAGAATCTCTGCTCTGCATTTAACCCATCCGAATTGCACACACACACAGCAGTGAACACACACACACTGTGAACACACACCTGGAGCAGTGGGCAGCCATTTATGCTGCGGCACCCGGGGAGCAGTTGGGGGTTTGGTCCCTTGCTCAAGGGCACCTAAGTCGTGGTATTGTCAGCCCGAGACTCGAACCAACAACCTTAGATTTAGGAGTCAAACTCTCAAACCACTAGGCCATGACTTATTTTCAAATTGAAATTGTTTATAATGCATAATAGTGACAGTAAAATATGTAGTTTAGGTATGGGAGTGACATATGCTGAGTTTTGATATTTCGGTATGGTTTTTGGGCTTGTTTGGGGTTATTTTTGATTGGGCAGGTATTGTTGCACAGACCTGGCAACCCTATCCAGTAGTGTTTTTAGGTCATATTCCATTAGAATGTAGTGGGATAAGGCAACAATTTAGCTGTAGAGACCTACAGGGACCATTACAGTTTCCATTAAAACCAATACAATTCCCTTTATAACCATTATAAATTCTATAAGGGTTTCTATTGTTTACCTGCAGGTAGAATTTAGTATTATTATTTTGCTGATTTTTGATAATACAATAAAATTGCAACTGGCAATTAGTTTGTTCTCAGAACATTTTAATATTAAACTTATAATGTTTAATACAAATTACAGGGCTGTCTTAGAAATGTACCTCACTTATGGTTATTATACAGAGAGCTTCTCTTTTAAACACTGTTACTGTATTTATTTGTTTCTTATGGTTTTCTGTTTCTCTCTGCAGTGTTCTGTTATTTTTCTGGCCATATCTCTCGTTTCTCTATTAGAGTGGCTGTGTTTGTGGATTCTGGGTGTTCTCACTGTTGAAGTGCCAAAGGGAGCTTCAGTGCCCTGGGCAATTTACATCCCAACACAGACTTTTCTTTTGAGTTGATATAAGTGATTGTGAGCGATTGTTCTCTCACATCTTTGCAGTATGAGAAAGATCCTGAGGGAATGTGTTAGTCCGGCTTTTGCCCATCTAAAATGGTTAGTGTTTGTTTGTAACACAGCCAGAGTGCTGTATGTATTCATTTCTTGTCTAATGTGTTAGTGTTTATGTCACTAATGGAAAAAGTTCTGTGGTAATACTGTGCTATTCTTTATTTACATTTTGCCCTACACTACTGTTCCAAAGTTTGGAATTTGGTAATTTTTTTTATGATTTTATGAATTTTTTTAATGGTTTTAATGCATTTATTTAATAAAAAATAATAATTGTGAAATATTATTGTGATTTAAAATAACTAATTTCTATTTTCATATATTTACAAATATAATTTATTCCTGTGATGCAAAGCAGAATTTTCTTCATCTTTACGATCCTTCTAAAATCATTCTTCAAGAAAAATACAAATTTCTTATCCGTCTTGAAAACTGCTTGATAGTTGATGTTAGCTGGCCATTTGTTAGTTTGCTAAAGATATTTGGGGCAATTTGAGTTTTTTAATATGAACCTCAAAAGATTGTACCATAAAAATTGGCAATTAAATTGTGAATGTCTTACATTTCGGCATTATTTCCCTGTAAGAGCATCATATGTGGATATGTTTTTATGTGTGTATATGTTTGTCGTTTTGTGAGCCTATTGCTACAGTCATCCAGCAGATGAAAGGAGAAGTGCAGCAGTCCTCTCATTTGTACAGCAGATAGAGCTGTAATTTCCTGCTTCTAGAGTGTCTGTGAAGGGAGAAAACTTAGGCTCTCAACCAAACTGAGAACTATTTGTGCATAGGCTATATCATGCCACATGCCTTGTCTCTTATGGAGTAATTGGTGGTCTTTATCAAGAAAACTGTACATCTAGCTGATGTCTGAAAGCCAAACTTCTACATTTATGAACAGATTTTGAGAAATTTTGCATTACATCACTTGCTTTCGATTGGATCCTCTGCAGTGAACGGGTGGCGTCAGAACGAGAGTCCAAATAGCTGATCAAAACATCACAATAATCCACATGCAAGTCAACTATAAATTGTGTGTTGGTAATAAATCCATCAATAAGAGATCATTTGATTTCAGATTGTTGCTTTTGGCTAAAATCCAAGTCCTCTATCTATAATATTGCTTTCTCCAGTGAAAATGTCTTCTTATCTGAATCAGGAGAGAATTATGCACAGATCAAGCGTCATTTAGAAACAAAAACAACCTAAAACAGTTCTAAACAAACATGTAGGTGGATTTTGATGTGAGAGGACAACAGGACATGGATTTTTTCATTGGAGGATGTGTTGTTAAACGAAGTTAAAACGTCTTAATGATGGTTTTGTTTCTTACAAACACACAGCTTTTCTCGTCTTAAGATGGTAATTGATGGACTGAAGTCATGTGGATTATTGTGATGTTTTTATCAGCTGTTTGGACTCTCATTCTGACGGCACCCATTCACTGCAGAGGATCCGTTGGTGAGCAAGTGACGTAATGCGAAATTTCTCCAAATCTGTTCAGAAACAAGCTCCTCTATATTTTGGATGGCCTGAGGGTGAGTATATTTTGGATGAACTATTCCTTTAAAAAAAATAGTAATGTGTCCAAAATACTTAGTATCACCATGATGCATGTCCCAAAATTTTGGGCAAAAGTTTGTTGCTTTTTTACCTCAATGTAAGGTTCTGTAGTCATCAAAACCTCATGAATCTGCTACTCAAAGTCTTTGGGTTCACCTTGACATCTCACTCAACGTTCATCTCAAGACTTTTGTCTTCAGCTTAAGTCATTTTCAGTGTTGACTTTGAGTTAAAGATGACAGCCGTCATATAAGATGTTAGCACAGTAATTTACACCCTGACACACATGGGAACAGGTGTGTGTCAGAGAGAAGATCTTGACTGACGGTAGTGTTGAAGTTAGCTGATGGATGCTCTTAAGCTTGTCCTTAAAGAGTGGAGAGACTTTAATTGCATCTGAAACGAAGACTGCTCTTTCTTCACATGTCCATCACCTTTCCTTTCCACTTCTCTTCCCAAGCCGCTTTACCTGCCTCATCTCTTTCCTTTAGAAATACAGCAACTGGTACAAGACTGGGCTAAATCCAAGACTGGATTAAAATATATTTTAGATTCTGTATTATGGATGAATTTATTATCGTGTAGAATTATAAAACTGAATTTATTTTTTTTATAATAGTCTTAATACTGTATAAAAATCTTTTTAAATGTAAGCTTTTTCCTTAATTTGTATTTTTGTGTGCATAAGATAGTCAAGCCATTAGATAAGAACCATGCTAACATCAGACTGGAGTCTATTGGAGTCAGCTGTGAGTGTTTCTCATGTTGGTGGAGCTCTATCTGTGTGGCATGCATGAGTGAGCGTTAATGTAGTTGTCACTCATGAGGACCATTTTAAATCATTCACTTACAGTATGAGGCTTCATTTCAGTTAGCTATTTAGAAAATAGCTGCCAGTATAAACTGTTGTTAGTGAAGCAGCTCACTAGGGTTTGCTCATTATATATATATATATATATATATATATATATATATACCCAATGTATTAGATTAAAAAACTCCTCAGATGCTCTTGCTTCATTTGGATCAAGATGTCCTTGTGGAAATTCATGATCATCAGATTTTGTGCTTTCATTTTTTTTATTTTTACTCACAATTACCTTTTTTTATGATTTAAAAGAAATCTCCAATGCTCACATCACAAGAATAAATTACATTTTAAAATATATTAAAATGGAAAACATTTCGTTTCGACTTTAATATTATTTCATAAAAACAAAAGTTTTACTGTATTTGAGATCAATCAAATGCAGCCTTTTAACTTTTAACAAGCATTTTTTTAATCGTAATTATTCCAAACTTTTCGTGTATTTTAATTTAGAAAAATGCACACTTTTGTCTCTGAAAATAAATAATTTAATTAATAATTCTTTAAGTACAAGCTTTATAGTATATTTTGAATGATATTTTGAACAAAATGCTGACTAGTAAGCCTCTCCTTCAGCCCTATAACGCTGTGAAGCTTATGTTTGCTGGTGTGATTTCTGTAAGCAGGTCAAGAGCAGTTCAAGTATGAGTGATTCAGTTCAGATTTTGGGTCAGTGACCAATTACTGTACACACCTGACACACAAAAGGCAGGGCTATTTTTTTTTTGACATTTAATTAATTTAAAGACTTGATTTGAGATGAGTTAAGTGGTACAGGCACTTTCACATACACATTTTTCCCACTCTTGCACACTCACTTTAAAATGCATCCCCCGTGTATCCACACACTTCTGCTGAGATGGCAGTATTCCATAAAGACAAACACGCACAGTTGAATTTCTTCTGAGGATAGCGAAACTATAGAGCATTAGGCTGGAAATACAGTCTCTGTAAGAACATGCAGATGTGAATGCTTGGCCAACACGATGCAAGTTTGTGGTATCTTACAGTAGATGCAGTGAGGTGTGGAGAAACCTGATGATTTCAGAATGTTCTTAATAGCGTCTTATGTTTGAGTGGAAGAAAGAACTAATTTGGGGTTTCCATCAAAATAATAAGAAGTTATATATTAAGTTTAATATTGCTTAAAAAAAATTCTCCGTACATATAAATTGTCTGGCTTATTAATTTATTTTTCTCTGAACAAAAAAAAATAAAGACTTGTATACATTTTTTGATTGACAGGCAAATGATTTACAGAAGACACCCAGTAAAATGTCATTGTGTCTTGTCAGGCATATTTAGATCAAAAATCACTGGATGACATTTAAAGACTGTATTTAAGAAAGTGTAGCCCTTAATTAATTGCCACTATTCTCAAACCACAAGGTTTTACCCATTTGTTACTTTGAAAATGCAATAAAATTTTGTATAATCACTTATTGTTTATATATATATATATATATATATATATATATATATATATATATAGTACAGGTCAGAGTAATTATGTTGTTTCATTTTTTTACATGAATATATCTGTTACAATGAATGATGATGGAACATTATTTCACCCTTATTTTGAAATTTTATTTTCAAAAACAATACAATCTTAAACATTAATATGGTTTGAAAATCAGTTTTGTATATTTAATTTGATTTCAGAATTTATTTCGAAATTGGACCACTCATCTTTGACCGATTTATTAAATATTTAATCTTTATTTTCTATATTGTAATTGATTGAAATGTATTTTATTATATATTTCATTTATTAAATATTTATTAATTTACATTTTTCAGTTGCAGCAGTTAACAGCTCATTGGAGAGGGATAACAAAGTACATTTTTACTTTTATTAATATTATTTGAAGCTTTTGCCTTCATTTCTCTTCATTTTAATTTCATGGAAAGGAGCGTCCAGTGTCCATTCTTCAAAATGTCTTCATTTGTGAAAGTCATACAGGTTTGGAATGACATAAGAGTGAGTAAATGATGGTATGTTTTAATTTTTTGGGTGAGCTGCCATAAAATGTACTTGCTTCTGAGTGTTTGCCCATTTCTCAGTGTGACAGGTTTGAAAATACAGTCGTTTTGCTCAGGCTAGTAAAGCATAGAAGCAGAACACTGGCAAAAAAAAGCCTTCCATCTTTCATCTTTCCATATTACTCACATTTTTTCTATTCCTTCATCCCTCCGTCTGTTCCCGTCTGTCACGCTCCTCGTCTCAGTCGACTTTTCCCCCTTGTTTATTTGCTTTTTGTTCCCAAATGGCCTGTGGTAGCACAGCGGACTTGAAAGACAGATGCAGAAATCAAATCTTTTCCCAGTGTGTTGGTCATCCTCACAAGCCCAGCTGAGCCCTGTCACCTCGCTGTCCCGCCAGGCTTTAACAATCTCTCAAACACACATATTGAGGGGCATATGTCAACACCCATGAGCTTTTTGACACTTATAGTCACCATAAATGCCATTTCCAAGAAGCCATTAAGAGCTTTTGACAAAAAGGAGTGTTAAATGAAATTTAAAGTCTAAGTAATGCCATATTTCTACTCAACCAGTTAATCGTTATCACATTTAAAATTCATTCTCATTTCCTGACAGTGAAAAAAGACTCCAAATTTCCAAAGATAAATGTGAATTTCCATTGAAAAGGCAGTCTTGCTGTTTTGGAAAGTGGCTAATATTTAAAGGCTTGTATATATTTTTTACAATAGTTGACATTGGTGTTTGTGCTTCATGCACATGTAATGCAGTGTAACATTTATGACTTCATCTCAGTGTATAAACCAAACTTAATCTCTAATCTTTAATCTATAATTTGATTGTTTTAAAATTTATATTCATTTATGTGTAATAAAGAGGCAAAAGTAAACAGCATTTTTATATTTTCTGTACAAACTGTAAGAAGTGCTCACTATCTGACATTGTTTTAGATGGTTTCTAGGGTGTTTTGATTGCCTGCTTGGGTGTTTTGAGGTGGTTGCTAGGATGTTTTAAGACTGCATGATTCGAGTTTATCATTCATCTCTGTAGCTCAAACAGTGTAGGACTAGTTAAATGCTAAAGTTTAAAATTTAAGATTAAAAGTTTGTTCAAATCCATGAAAGCCTGTTTCCACAACTGAATAATAACAATAAAAACTGCAGTCTTTATGCAATTCTAACTTTTCTTCAGAATTACATGTTATAAATGTAGAATTCTGAGCAATAAAGTCACAATTCGGAAAAATAGTCAGAAATGCAATATTCTGACCTTTTTTCCATAGAATTGCTAGTTTATATTTTCCATTTGTGATTTTTTTTTCTCAGAATTGCAAAGTTTATACATGCAATTGCGAATTATAAAGTCAAAATTGTGAAAAATAAAATCTCACTAAAGTCTTTTTTTCCTCAGAGCTGGTCTTTATAACTCGGAATAGTGAGTTTAAATCTCAATATCCTGAGAAAAGGAGTCATAATTTAGAGAAAAAAAATCTGAATTGCAATATGTAAACTCACAACTGTGAGAAAATATATATAAACTTGTATTTGTGAGATAAACGTCAGAATTGTGAGTTTATATCTCCAGTTCTGACTTACTTAACATTGCAAGTTTATATCTCACAATTCTTTGGAAAAAAAAATCAGAATTGCACGATAAGTCACAGTTACCTTTTCAGTTTTTTTTTATTCAGTGCTGTAAACAGGCTTCCGTACCTATCCCTTTGTATAAGCAATAGTAAGATTGATGGTTGTCTGAGCAGATGACGCTAATAATGTTTGTTTAGTGATAAAAGCAGGAAAGTATAGACTTGTGTTGTACATTTAGTAAAATGTTTTATAGGTCTCTGCTTTTTATTTAAAAATCAACCACCTGAGATACAACCACTGTGTGCTGTCAAGCATCAGTGTCTCTTAATTAGAAAAACTTAAGCCTCAGCATGTCCTTCAGGATGTGTATGTGTGTGTGTGTGTGTGTGTTTTCTCACTCTGAAAGAAGCTAATTGAATGACAAGTGTGTCTTTCCATAAGCTGGTCTTGTGTTCTTCAATTCCCCCAGGCATCTATTATGTGGTGATAAAAGAAAACAGCTCACCTCCATTCTTCTACATGTATGTAGAGATCCAGAGACTCTTAAGAGTTTATAGCCGTGTAAGACTTGACTTGGAGGGATTTGACCCTTGTGAATTACATCCAGGTGCTTATGCAGAGTCAGATGAAATCTGGTTGCAGCCTTTTCTGGTTGTAAACCTTCCACCTAGACAGGAAGAGAGGTCTGACTGTCATATAAAATGACCAGTAATGGTGGATTTTAGTTTTATGTCACATTTAGGGCCACAATAATAAACCAGTGTGTGAAAATGTGGCGAGATTGTGTCCAAAGTCCTGATGAGATCATAAACTGAACTCTGAAAGGAAAGTGCAATAAACAGCTAAGTGATAAATGTGACTGTAGATGCAATGCCACAAATGTTCACCAAAACCTTTGGTCTGGTTCTCGCTCAGAAATGTTCACTGGAGCAGCTCGCTACCTTTTAAGCACAATTTTGTTGCTCAGCGGAGCACTAAAACCTGTGCACCTGACTCCCAGAAATTGCACAGCAGGTGGCCAGAATTTTTTTATTTTATTTTTTGTGCATTTTCGGTTACATTAATATGGCCTGGAGCCAATTTTTGAAAATGTACAGTAAATGATAAAGACGTACAGATTTGTACAGCACTGGGTCTACTAACAGAAGTGTGTCAGCTTTTGTAATTGATAAATGTTCAATAATTTTTTTGTGGATTTTCAGTAAATATTGTGATATGATGTATAAACATACAGCACATACAGTACATACAAGGGCCATCTATCACCCTTCTCTATAGGTGTCTGCATTGGCTATTGGCATTTTTTATACAATTAAGAAAAAATTCAGTAATATGGCATTTTGTAAATGACAATATACTGTAAATATATATATATATATATATATATCTGCATTGGCTATATTGACCAATATATACACTATCATAAGACAAAGATGCATTGACACGATTGACAGACACAAATACTTTAAAATATAACATATTTCAATTGGTATTAAACTAAGATTTGTCTATATGCAGTATGGCCTAATGGCTCTATGATTTGTTCAGCTAGCATCTCTGAATTCTGCACATACAAGACCACAGCTGTCTGACAACTGTGAGAGCGAGAGAGCAAGAGAGAGGAGGAAAGAAAGAGAACATTTCTAAACTAGACTGTAAGGCTGAGAAAGAATCAACACACCGTGTAGACTGAGCTTTTCCCCCCATCATGCTTCTCTGTCTGTGTGTGTGTGTGTGTGTGTGTGTGTGTGTGTGTGTGTGTGTGTGTGTGTGTGTTGAAACCACAGGAAAGTTTCACACAGCCAAACTTTTAACTCCTCGTGAGTGTGTGACCTGCGTTTCGGAGATGTATTTGTCATGTCACATAAATAAGTTAGCACTCTGTTGATTGTTGTGTGGATGTTCTTCTCACTCTCTCTTCTCACTCCCATTTCTCTGGAAATTTTTTACAGCTTGTCAACATCAGGTAGTGCTGACATCCATAAGATCTGGGCTCCTTCAGAACTGGCTTTGTGCGTGCTAGGCTGATTTTACAGCAAAAGTGTCAGCACGTGACAACTATAGCATAATAACTAAAAATGTATTTGTATTGTTCAGTTGTTATGTCATGCATGCTTTGTGTCATGTGATGATGTGTCAGGTAATAGTCGATTAGAGCCAGTATCAATTTTATAAAAATGTTTTTTATTCATTCTTATTTTAGTACTTTAACTAAATGTAAATAAAATATATATGGAAAACTTTTGTTTCAACATTTCTCATTTTCATCATGTGTTAGTTAATAAACACACACACACACACACACACACACACACACACACACACACACACACACACACACACACACATATATATATATATATATATTATATGTGTGTGTGTGTGTTCTCTTTTTAATTTAAAAATGTTAGTATTTTTGTGAATTTTTGTTAGTTTTAGTTTTTTGTATGTGTGTAGTTTCTATTGCTATTTATTTATTAGTTTTAGTGTTTTAAAACTTTTAAACAAAAATGAGAAATGTTAAAATAAAACAGTTTTATATATTTGATTTCTATTTAGTTTATTTTAAGTATTTGTTTATGGTTTTAGTTGAATTTCACTATTATAACCCTGTTTAGAGCATATGTGCAGTTAGGTTTTGTGAGACATAATACAGGTTTGAGGATGAGTAGATGATTACAATGTTCATTTTTGGTTGAATTATCCCTTCAAGACCTTGACATGCTGAGAAAGCCATTCGCCAGCTATCTCAAAATGACTTTTTGTGAATCAATCATTAGTAACGATCATTATAGCACCCCACGGTATGCCTGAACTCCCATCATTTACATCAGGTCCTGCTTACCTTTGATTAGCTGGATAACACCAGCTAAAGAAAGGACAAGAATGAGAGATCTGCTGATGTGTGCCTCAATCTCATTAAAAACTAAAACATATGCTGCTGCTACAATTAGATCTTCCTAAGGGCATCGGGATTTGGTTTTGATGTCAGAGAGAAAAAAGAGGGATGACCAGTCAAGTGTGTCAGCACAGAACATTTTCCATAGCTCAGAATGACTTCACCACCTAAGAAACAAAACCAACACAGACAGGACCAGAAAGTTTTGTAAATCTCGCACAGATTATGCATACAGCTTGTTCAAGATGTTTTTCATTCATGTTTTCATTTCATTCATCATAAATACCACAGTAATCAATGTCAAGTGTCCGGCCATCATTTTTGGATACAAGGGCCATCTCTTTTAACAACTATTTATTGATAGTGGTTTAGGCCGTTGTTCTAAATGTAATAATTCATCAAGCATTAGTGTGTTTAACCATATTGCTGTTACCGCTCCTAACAGCACTTTTACCATGGTAAATGAAATGCTTTTGTCTTGATCCGTATTTATCATTCTTCTCTACAGACTCACAAACACAAGTGTTGAGTTCCATGTTAAGGACTCCTTGTCCTCCAGTCAGCTCTGGACAAAGTGGTGACCACTTTTCTCAATGGATCATACTCTTTTTATGGTGTCAAGTGTAGTAGTTTAATGAGCATGATGAAAAGTAAACTTTTGAAGATGAAAGTATGAGATGCTGGTAACTTCTCTACCAGTCCAGAACTGATCATGATCACGATTTTCTGTAGCTGTAGTAAAAAAAAGGATCCTTGAAGTCCTTCATCTGGCTGATGAATTGTGTTTCTGCACATGCTTGTGTCGAGATTGTTCATGTTTGATGTGCCTCTTAAAGCCAGCACGTGCTTGATATACGGCCGTATAAAGATTATCAAGTGGGCTTGGGCTTGTTTTTTGTCTCTGGTGATGAAGGTGTTTCATCTTCACTGTGCTCAGACTGACAAAAAGAAACAGCGGCTCAGCTTGACTGTGTAATGTGAAAGCGTCTTGTTCTCTGTCTCTTCCTGTGTCTCTAGATATTGCTCTTATCATTTTTTCCCCTTCTCTTTCGCTCTCTCTCTCTCTCTCTCTCTCTCTCTCTCTCTCTCTCTCTCTAGTTCAAGCAGCTTAGATGAAAGCTTCTGGCACTTTTGACCAGAGCAAGTCCTGTCACCTGGAATTCAGACTTAGTGTCAGACAGCCAGTGTTGGGGGTATAATAATGTTGGGGGTATAATAAATTACTTTTTTCATGTAACTAGTAATGTAACGCATTACTTCTTAATTTACAAGTAAATATCAGAGTTACTTTGCAGAAAAATAATGACAGTTATTATTAAAAACAAACAAGAAAGCCCAGCCCAGATGAGAACAAGTAGGCCCAATGCAAAAGAAACGTAACGTATTACTTTCCATAAAAAGATCAGTGTTAATTTTATTAATATTAATTTATATACTGTATATATCAAGTCACCTTTATTTATATAGCGCTTTAAAAAAAAAATGGTGTCAAAGCAACTGAACAACATTCATCAGGAAAACAGTGTGTCAATAATGCAAAATGATAGTTAAAGGCAGTTCATCATTGAATTCAGTGGTGTCATCTCTGTTCAGTTTAAAAAGTTTAAAAAGTGTCTCTGCATTTATTTGCAATCAAGTCAACGATATCGCTGTAGATGAAGTGTCCCCAACTAAGCAAGCCAGAGGCGACAGCGGCAAGGAACCGAAACTCCATCGGTGACAGAATGGAGAAAAAAACCTTGGGAGAAACCAGGCTCAGTTGGGGGGCCAGTTCTCCTCTGACCAGACGAAACCAGTAGTTCAATTCCAGGCTGCAGCAAAGTCAGATTGTGCAGAAGAATCATCTGTTTCTTGTGGTCTTGTCCCGGTGGTCATCTGAGACAAGGTCTTTACAGGGGATCTGTATCTGTGGCTCTAGTTGTCCTGGTCTCCGCTGTCTTTCAGGGATGTAGAGGTTCTTTCTAGGTGCCGATCCACCATCTGGACTGTGTCCAGTGTATATATACACACACACACACAAAAATACATACTGGCAACAGCTATTTCCCCACTGTATCTGTACCAGTTTAATAATTAATACTGTTGCGAATGCATGTGCAACATGTTCACACACTATCGCACACATTAGCAAACTCCTGTGGTGGTTGTGGGGAGCCTCATTGGTCGATGAGCCCCCTCTATGAGTGTTTGTGGAGACATAACACCCTCTCGACTCAATGAGCTCTTGTCCTCTCTCTTGGCCGAGTGTGTATGTGTTTGTGTGTGTAAATGATCCTCATGCCGCAAGCATCGCTGAGTAAGTGTTTTTCATACCAAAGTAGCCGACCAACGTGACCCTGCACTGCAGAGAGGAGAGAGTTTGTTCGTTTGACTTTTCCAAGTCTTTCTCATTAGCAGGACCCCTGGAGACCCTGCATGTGGTTTTAGAGAGCAAAGACCTAGCTTGCTGATTTCCAGCACCTGCCAGCACACACCGTCAGAGGACTAGAGCTGATCAGACTAGACTAGAGCTGTTTAGAGGGACAAAATGATACAAGAAAGTTACTTTGTAGGTGAATGTCACAGAAACTCGTCCATATCATCAAAAGAAAATAAAAGAAAATAATATGATAGAAGTATATATGTGTATATATGTTTATATATGCATAAACACGCACACACACATATCCTATATATATATATATATATATATATATATATATATATATATATATATATATATATATATATATAAAACATTTACATACATGTATGTGTGTCACACACACACACACACACATATATATATATATATATATATATATATATATATAAAAATACATATTAATTTATTTTATAATAATTAATTATTGAAAGTGTTTGAATATTTGACTTAGTTTTCCACTTTTCAAATAAAAATTTAATTGACTATTATTTAGATGCCATTTTAGTCAAAATACTGACTACATTTAAAGGATATTTGTGACAAAAGACAAATCTGCATATGTTGCTCTCTCTCTCTCTCTCTCTCTCTCTCTCTCTCTCTCTCTCTCTCTTTCTCTCTCTCTCTCTCTCTGCAGTAAATCGTGTTCAGTGAACTTATTCATTTTGAGGCAGTGCGGTCTTCCTCCGATGATACACAGCACTGTGGATCCGACTCACACCAGTGCATTCATTTTGCCATCAACATCCATTCACCTGTTACACAAACATACATGGCACTCACACATAAACTGTATTTTTTCCACACAGTTACCTTTTGTGGAACAAAAATGTAACTTCTTGTCTTCTCTCTCAAACACACTACCCTAATACAGTAAAAGCCCATTTTTACTGTGTTGAATTTGGCCACAAGTAAATTCAACATAATGAAATGTAGCTCTTTTGATTTGAACTGTTATGCATTTTATAAAAGTAATGGATTGTTGTGCACATTTGATATTTGAACCAATTCAGTAAAAGTCACTTTGGCAGAGGTGTGGAGTGGCCAAAAAGCTGTTGCGTCTGAATATTTAATTATGTAGGGGTGAGCAAGGTATGATGGGATAGATGATGGGTTGTAATTGTGTTTAGAGCTCTTTTTAGTGTTCTTTGTGCTGTTTTGAGTTAAATAATCCTTATTTTATTGAAGATATTTTTAAACATAGGAGCATTACGCAAGTACAGATATTTTACAGTACAGTACTTAATAGTACAAGTACTTGGAAGAAAGTAACTTGCTTTTAAGCGTTACTCTGCTACGTATCTTTGCAAAAAATATGTTTAAATAAATGGTGAAGTTCATTAAATCCTAATGAATGAAGAAACAAATTGTTTGCAAGCTGATATTTGAGACTAAGAGTCTTGTAAGTGAGAATATGGTGCTTTTAGTTGTTGTTTGGAGTCCATGAGCCGATCCTCTTACAGGGCTCTGGAGAGCATTAATTACCCACAGTTAATCACTTAAATTAATCACCACACTAAAATGGTCATCTTGAAATACTAATAACTGTGATAATCAGATTTTGCAGTATATGGTTGAACTGTTTACTGCCAAATTCTTGATCATTATTTGTGGGCAGAGACTGTGACAAGATTTTATTTAAATAGCCTGTATACTATATAAAAATAATATTTGTAAAGATATGCACTAAAACACTATGGTCAATATAGTAATCAGTATGTTCTTATGAATAACTGCAAACCCAATGATATATTCATGATTATTTCTAATTACTCCTTGAAATTGTTTAATGCATAAAAATGCAGCATTACGGAATTTTCGGTGCATGATGGCGTGAAGTGTTTGTGTGCACCTGTATGTATGTGACAGTGATGGACTGTCCCTGTCTCATTCTCCAGATGTGTTTAATATCTCTACTCCACATTTCTCTATAGGCCTGCTGAAAACCAGCCTGCTTACCAAAGCCCTATTGAGCACATCCACAGCGTTTTCCAGCCAAATATAGTCATTGTGCTCGGCTATATGCATGCAGTTCCATCAATGCATTGTTAGAAATCCCTCTCTCCTAAACTGATGCCAATAGAGGCCTGTTATGAATTTCCTCAGGCTAAAACTATCAGCATCAGTCCATGAGTTCAGGGAATCACATTGGCACTGCTGCATTGTGGGAGAACTGCTCTGCCGATATGGGCACGGGGAGTATTTGAGGACATGTGTGCATGTTAATTTCACGTTAAAGTTGTGATTTCTGGCTATATTATGGATGCAGACAAATATGAGTGTTTGCTTATTTATAAAAAGTGATAGTTTTGTTCTAAAACCTGATGCCACCTATGTAGAGAGCATTTGCTGATTCAAAGGTTGTCAAAAAGTTAGCAGCAAAATTGGCCTCCACTTTAAGATAACTGGTTTATATTCTAAATCAATCCAAATTAAAGGCACTCTAAGGCAATTCTAAACAGGAAGTCCCAGAATGCACTGCAGTAACCCCATTGAAACCTCCGACCAGTTAATGGTGAAAGATATCAATAAATACAGTTCTGTCTAATTAAATATGACACAGTCCCAAACCCTTTACTAGTAAATATTCTGGGCTGTAATATAAAAGCAGACACTATATAATCATTATCAATATTTATACTTATTGTACAATAGTTTATTACATATGTATGTGTATATACACTGCCGTTCAAAAGTTTTGGATCTGTAAGATGTTTAATGTTTTTTTTTTTTTTATTGTAGTCTTATGTTCATCTAGGCTGTATTTGATCAAAAATACAGAAATACAGTAAATATTACTGCAATTTCTAATATTGGTTTCTTACTTTAATATACTTTAAAATATAATTTATTTCTGTGATACAGATCTGATATGCTGATTTATTATCAGTGTTGAAACTGTTGTGCCGCTTAATATTTTTTGGAACCTATGATACTTTTTTCTTTGATTCTTTGATGAATAGAAAGTTTAAAAGAACAGCATTTATTCAAAATAGAAATATTTTCCAACAAGTCTTTACTATCACTTTTTATCCATTTAACACATCCTTGCTAAATAAAAGTATTAATTGCTTTTAAAAAATAAAAAAGAATACTGCCGATAAACTTTTAATATTGTAACACAAAATTTCTGTTTTGAATAAACACTGTTCTTTTTAACTTTTTATTTATCAAAGAATCTTGAAATAAGTATCACAGGTCCCAAAAAAATTCAAGCAGCACAACTTTTGCATGCATTGATTATAAATCAGCATATTATAATGATTTATAAAGGATCATGTGGCTGAAGACTGGAGTAATGATAATGAAAATTCAGCTTTAAAGTCCCCATGATATCAAAATCCAAGTTTTTTGGGTGTTAGTATCAATATGTTAGTCTTAAGGTTATCTGTAAGGCAGTGTGCTCCAAAACAGTGAAAAAATTTGCATTTAGTAGATATAAGCATTCAAAGCTTGCAGTTCGTCACTTCTGCCAAAACGGCTCAACTTTTTTTTTAACGTCACATTGTACTTCATCTTCCCATCAAATCTTCTGACCAATCAAATCCTCTTTAGAATCTAAAGTGCCCGTCCCATGCACTATATAAAAATACTCTGAAGCTGTGGCTGAGATCGGTCACTTGTTCACAGTGTAGTGAATAGCTCATAGTGCTCAGTGTAAGAGAAAGGGAACGATTCAGACAGTTTAAATAAGCTTTTGATTGGTGCAATTGACGTCTGGTTTCAGGCAAAGCAAGGGGGCGGGGCTACTAGATGTGTCCCACCCTCTCTTCCTGTTTCAGTTGAAATTACGCCAACACATAGAATAATTCTGCCTGTTTCAAGGCACTTCAGGGGACCATTAAAGTATATTAAAATAGGAAACTAATATTAGAAATTGCAATAAGACTTACCGTATTTCTGTATTTTATCACATATATACAACCTGGATCAACATAAGAGACTATAATAATAAAAAAAAAAAAAAAAAAAAAAAAAAAAATATATATATATATATATATATATATATTTTTTTTTTTTTTTTTTTTTTCAAAAGTTTTTTGTTTTAATTTTTATGATAAGAGCTTACAGCTCATGAAAGTCAAAGATCCAGTATCTTAAAATATTATAATATTTATACTTCAGTTTAATTAAATGACCATCCCTACAGTATAATTTCCGGGTATCTCTTGTTCTTTGAAACCTCAATAATGGGGAAGAATGCTGACTTGGCAATGATCCAGAAGACAGTCACTGACACCATCCACAAAGAGGGTAAGTCACAGAAGGTCATTGCTCAAAGGGGTGACTGTTCACAGAGTACTGTATCAAAGCATATTAAACGAAAAGTTGACTAAAAGGTAGAAATTGGGTTAGAAAAGGTGCACAAGCAACAGGGATGACCACAAGCTTGAGAATACTGTCAAGCAAAGCTGATTCAAACATTAGGGAAAGGTTCACAAGGAGTGAACTGAAGCTGGAGTCAGTGCATCAAGAGTCACCACGCTCAGACTTCTTCTGCTAAAACAGAAACGACGTCAGAAGCATCTTACCTGGGCTATGGAGAAAAAGAACTCCAAAGTCCAAAGTCCTCTTTTCAGATAAAAGTTAATTTTGCATTTCATTTGTAAATCAAAGTCTAGAGTCTGGAGGAAGACTGGAGGGGCACAGAAACCAAGCTGCTTGAAGTTGAGTGTGACGTTTCCAAAGTCAGTGATGATTTGGGGTGCCGTGATGTCTGCTGGTGTTGCTCCATTGTGGTCCAAAGTCACTGCACCCATCTACCAGGAGATTTAGGAGCACTTTATGCTTTATGGAGATGCTGATTTCCTTTTCCAGCAGGACTTTAGCACCTGCCCACAGTGCCAAAACACATCAAAGTGGTTTGCTGACCATGATATTACTGTGCTTTATTGACCAGTCAACACACCTGACCTGAATCCCATATGGAATCTATGGGATATTTTCAAGAGAAAGATGAGAAACAGTCGACCCAACAATACAGAGGAGCTGAAGGCTCAATAGTGCCTTAGCAGTGCCTCAGGCTGATCGCTTCCATGCCATACCTCACTGGTGCTGATTTGCTGGAATTTGAGTTAAAGTAGCCCCGACCAAGAATCAAGTGCATAAAGGAATATTCATTAAAGTACTTGAACTTTTCTGTTTTGCAAATACATTTTTTGATTGATTTTAGGAAATATTCTAATATTTTGAGATACTGGATTTTTGACTTTCATGAGCTGGAAGCTCTAATCATCCAAATTAAAACTTCTGAAATGTTTTACTTTACATGTAATGAATCTAGAATATATGAAAGTCTTTTTGAATTATATATTTAGTGTTCTTGTGGCTCAGTGGAAGAGCATTGCGTTAGCAGTGCAAAAGGTTGTGGGTTTGATTCCCAGGGAACAGATGTTAGGTAAAAAAAATGTTAGCCTGAATGCACTGTAAGTTGTTTGGATGAACGTGTCTGCTAAATGCATACATTATATATATATATATATATATATATATATATATAGCTTTATGAAAATACACATGTGATTTTGAATGCCATTCACTTGGCCCGGTCTAAAAAATTTACTTGGGCTCTGCTTTGGTTGTACATTTTTTGTATTTAATTTGTGCTTTCCATAAGTTCTTGTCAGAAAAAAGAATGTAAATGTGACGTGCGTTGATTGTATTGAAGCGTCAGTTCCATTTGTGTGTGGAATTGAGATTTGTCGTTTGGCGCCGGTCTGGTTTTCCTCTTGTTCTCAGTTTAAATAGAGCTGAATGCACTCCAGTCGCCTGTCAGCGTGAGCGAAGATAAACATAGAAAAGAGTGATGAAATTTAAGATTCAAAATCAAGAGAAACGACCATGGTGGAGGCTGTTGTTATCCCCGGGAAAACAGAATGAAACGCAGGCTTAACTTCAGGGGAATTCTTCACACAATTACAAGTTTCTGAGACACTTTTCTTTTTATGTTCGTATGTGTGTGTATATGTGTGTGTGTTTCAGACTGATGTCCTCTCTCCTCCCCATCTTTGTCTCCTTAATGCTGGGCTCTCTGGTAAAATAAATGCAGTAGACAAGAGTTCAAAGCTGCATTTGATGTCATATTTGCTGAGAGGAGAAGCGAACAAAATCGCTGAAAGCCTCTCTCACTCCTGCCTTCTCTCTCTGTCCCAGTGGTCTGCTGGTTCTCTGCCTCTAGTAATCACGGTGCTGTGGAAAGGGCAGGGGTTGTGTGTTATTAGTAATGGTATAGAGGACAAAGACACGGGTGAGAGGCTTTTATTGATACACTGCTTGATTGGGCAGTGGGTTCACTCTCAAATCTTCAGTGTTGTTTTTAGGGCAAAAGCTAAAAATTTTATTGACCCAACTTTAAATGGCATATTTGTTAGGGAATCTTCAGTTTGCTGTTGCGTATGACTTATCATGTGTCTCCTTTTGTTTCTTCTGCAGAAATGCATGAAGTTTAATGTGGAGTCGCCCATCTGGTTGTCAAAACAACGAATCCTCTGCACACTCAACCAGAGCCTGAAGGATGTGCTAAACTACGGCCTCTTTCAGCCTGCATACAATGGTAAAGCCGGGAAGTTCCTGGATGAGCAGCGAACACTGAAAGAATACCCATTTCCTGCCATCTCTCCTGTCCCATACCTAGAGGTGAGGGTCTTCTCTGACTCATGGAGCAGATTCAAATCTATTGTGGCCATGCTGTAAATGTCCCATATTGCTTTTACATTGCCCACCCATGTTCTACTCAAAACCTTTATAGTTCTCGCTCTCTTTTTTTTTTATTCTAGTTTTGCCTCTTCTCTCCAAATCATCCTTTGATGAGAATGTTACCCATGTATATTTAATGCAATGTTGAAATATATATACTGGTAAGAATATTTAATTGAGAATACCGAGTAGATGAAGCCCTACTTAGAGGGTCACACCCCCTCAAATCCCGCCATAATTCACACCGGGGTTTTGACACTCAATATGCGTGCCAATAAAATAAAAGCTTGGCTTGCTTATGGTGTGTTCAGCAGATCTCATTTTGGCACTCTGCCTTCCTGAGTATATCTCCATTGTTCTGTCCACTTCTGTCAGCCTGTGTGGTCAGGCATACTCAGATTGTCATTTCACCTGATTTATCATTCCAATTTTGACTTTTGGGGTCGGTGTAAAAAAGAGCATTTTAGAGGGAGAGAGCAAACAAGAGTCGACTTTTGAAAAATGGCCTCTTCATATTTCTGCTTTGAGCACGTTAATGACAGAAAGAAATCATTGCCTTTATGCAGTTAGGCTCTTTCTGAATGTGTTGCTGAATTTGGAGCTGCACTAAATTTATTATGAATGTCTCCTAGGTGCCATAAACCTTGACAAATATGAATTAATGTCTCAACCCGTTTGCCATCAGTTAAAGACACACACCTATATTAGCCTCTAAATATGTTTTACTCCGCTATAGACTTACTGACATAACCTACAAATCCTACAGTCAGTCGGCGCAACACTCACACATTTTTTTGTGTTCAATGAATGTGAATATCTATCTATCTATCTATCTATCTATCTATCTATCTATCTATCTATCTATCTATCTATCTATCTATCTATCTATCTATCTATCTATCTGTCTATCTGTCTGTCTGTCTGTCTGTCTGTCTGTTGGATTAGATCAAAAGAAAAAATGATTTTTAAGGTGAATTAGATCACAAAATCCAAGCTTGGTTTTGATCTACATCAAATGGTCAGCTGTGTGTAGTTTAAAACATTTTAGTAAAACTTTTTGGAGAGAATGCAAAAGCAGTGACATATATTTTCCATCTCATAATTTTTCTCAGTTACCATGTCCCTTTATGGTTTCTGTAGAGCACTACTAATCCAGATTTGGTAATCTGAAAAACTTTGTTACTGGATCATTCTGATCCAAAATGCAATTTTTGATTTGAAAAACCAGTAGAAAAGTAAGATGGATTAAGATGGATTAAGTTAACTTCCAGATGAAGTTTTCTGAAAAACTGGCCTTGTTGCATGTTGCTTAATTACACTAATTAGAACATGAGGCTCCCCAAGACCCTGTGTAAATAAAGATTATTATGTGATAAATATTTAAATGGTTAAATTATAACAGTATACACAGTATATACCCAATGTCTGATAAATAGTGAAACGAGTTAAACGTGAGCGATATACCACGTGTGTGTGAGAACAGAAGGAGAAACTTTGTGTTTGTGTGTGTTTCATCATTCCCCAAAGCCACCCGCTGCACGTGAACAGTCTAGTCATTTATTGTGCTCACATTGCTCCTGGCAAAGCATTGGCACGCTTCATCCAGCTCAGACCCGTTGCGGTAGTTCAGGCACCATCACTTCACAGCAGACGCTCCATCGACAAACTAGCAGGTCTATAGATCCGTCACATGCTGGCCTGACAAACACAACTCCCATAGTGAACAGAGCCCGCCTGGGTTGGCTTGATAGACTAATAGATAGAGCACACTGTAACAAAGAGATGTGAATGGTCAGATCCCAGTGAAGGAGAGGGATGGTGCTGTGGGCGTCTGCGAGGCCCTGCCCTCTTCACGGGCATGTGGTTTTGTGTACAGCGCTCGCTTCTGCAGCTCCAAGTCATGGCTGTTTCACAGGGATGTTTTGCAGTATGGTGTTATAGTTGGTGTCATGTTTTGGGATTGATGGCGCTGAGGTGCAGAACAGAGGAATTCTGGGTAGTGCTGAAAATTGTAGTGTCAGCTCGCTTGCACTGCTCCTGCCCACAGCCAGAGAGATGCCTAGCGCAGCGGCGGGATCCTGTGGTGAGTTCTGAGCGTGTAGAGTCTATTCACTCTTTTTGTTTGTGACTTTTTGACTTGTTTTCCATTTGATCATGACATTTTGACTCGGTTGTTCCCGAGGCGTTTGTTAATGGCCTTGAGTTTGACAGCAATACATTACTCTGAGTTTACAGTCTGCCTCTGAGTTTTCTTCAACTTTGCTGTTGTTGGCACGGTTGAAATTTGTTTTTTCCTCAACTCAAGAAGAGTTTTTGTCATCAGTTTTCTTGTTATTTAAAGCAGTAGTTTACATAAAAATGAAAATTCTGTCATTATTTACTCTAAGTTAATGACATAGACTGAAATTTAAGTCATCATTCAGAGAAATCCAGACATCCATCCCAGCTCTGCTCAACACATTAATGAAAGTAGAAGACCAGTGAACAGTGTCTTTTGGTTTGTTCCTAGCACAGCTAGCATATGGATTAAAAAAGTTGGGAAATATAGTGTGTTAATTATATGGTCTACTTTTATGGTGCCTTTATGTCGTTTTTGAAGCCAAATGATGACAGACTTACTCATTTATGGGTGAACTGTTCCTTTAAGGCTGAAGTGTGTTATTTGTTTTGATGTTTTTTTTAAACTCTGAAAAATGTACAGAAATTGGGGTAATTATTCTACGATAATTTTGAAAATTGTTGTCTATTTTTTACGAATTTTACGCTTTCTGGAACCACATCAGGAAATCTGATCAAAAATCTAATTCACTCCTCTTTTGTCAGTAAGACAACATAAGAATAATGTATTCATTTTATGCTGTTTTTGTCTTTTTTTTCTCCCTAAAAGTGTTGAAATGTTTCGAAAGACTCCTGTTGTCTTGTTCCTCATGCAGTTCTGCTCGTTGCATCCTGTTTTGACTGAATGTGCAGTTTGTTGATCCTGAGTGCAGCTGTAATGTGCAGATGTTTCAGCAGCTCACAGTTGTTTACAGCAGTTTACTCTCAAACCTGAGTCTGTCTCCCTCCACTTCACAGATTCAGCAAACATGACAATCACTGAGGAATGTTAGTGTGTGCACTTTAATGAAGACTAAAGTTGTGATATCCATAGTGATGTAAACCTAATCAATGCTGTGTTTTTGGTTTTGGCAGTTTCGCTACAAGAGGCGAGTGTATACACAGACACACCTGGATGAAAAACAGCTGTCGAAGCTTCACACTAAGGTAAGACAGGAGTGTTAGCCACTTCCTGTACCCACAATGCATCTGGCTGATCTGCTTTCATTACAGACACACATTTTTTAAAAGTTCAGTGGCTACCAAAGTTCCTCGATGTTATGATTCAGGTTTACATTAAGGTGGTGAAACATGGCAGCTGTTACTTTTCTCAGTGCTGGGCCAATCAGAGCTAACATAATGGAGAAGTTATAGAGGATTTTAATTTATTCTTCAGAGAGGAATCATTCTAATTAATAGCTTTAAATAATTTATTTTTTTGTTGTTCCAGTATCTCAAATTAGAATTCATCAATGTCATTATCACTGTTTGGTAAGCTACTTTCAAAAAATAATTAATTACTATTAATAATTGCATCATCAATATTGTATTTAAATTACTTTACTAATTACTCTGTCTGAAAACTAACTTAGTTAATCAATAAGTAACTTAATTATTCAAAGCGCTAATTAGACTAATTCGAAATTAAACTATTTATTCTCTCAATTTGAGTGAAACAGAATAGTTTAGCCTTTTAGCTTTAAAACAACAGTTATACTTAAACATTAAAAAAAAAAAACCTTCTTTGGTTAACAAATAGAAATACTCTGAATAACAACATATCTGAATAACAAAAAAGCTTAAGAAAAGTTAAACAATACATTTCAGTTTGGCAAGAAAAGTCCAACTAGTAAAATCCGTACAGGTTTATGTAAAAATAACACGTTAACTAATGTTTCCTAGGTAAGAATCAATTACATAAATGATCTTCTTTACTGAATAAAGCCGTGTCAGATCGCGCTGTTCTTCCTCATAGCAGTACTTCTTTCAAAATGATGAAAATTAGACGAATCTTGATTTTTATTTTTATTTCTTTTTTTTATCTATTTTTGTATTTAGATGAGGGTGTTTGCCCGCAGGTAACTGCGTATAATGAGCTCAGATACGGAAAAGACTGTACCTTGCATTATTTACATATGGATTACATAATCAGAGAATATTCGTTTTCGATTTGAATTCATTGATTTAAAATAAGACTCTTCAAGCTCAGATACGGGAAAGACTGTACCTCGCTTTAGTTTCATATGGATTACGTAATCAGAGAATATTAATTTTCGATTTGAATTTGTTGATTTAAAAGTAGACACAAGGTTTCTATAGACATATTTCTCATGTCTCTGTGTCAAATATTCGCTGAGTTTGTGACAAGAAGAAAGTTGCTCATGGAGACCTAGACGGCAGAAAGCGCAATCTGTTAGTTTTGTTTATTTATTTATAATGTTTTGTTGTTATTGTCAGTGTACACAAATAAAAGTAGGCCCTTTTAAGATTCGATTGATTTTAGTCTTATCTGTATCTGAGTATATAAGGTTTCTCTGTGAATCAGGAAAAAGACGCTGCATTCAATTTTAACTTTAGACGGTGAATTTAGATTTCAAATTCAATATTAATTTTAGAACTTTTGAAATTATTTACTGTATGTAACACAAGTGCTTTATAAGTAACTATAATTAAATTAACTAAAAATTAGCAGTAATCCCTTACTTTACTTTTTCAGTGGATAAGTAATTTAATTACAGTTACTTAGTAACACGTTACACCCAACACTGGCCATTATTCAGGTTTAAATTAAGATTATGTCAAATGGTATATGTTTCTTTTCTCAGCGATGGACCAATAGGTATTACATAATGGGGATTTTTTTTATGTAATTTCAAAGTGATTTCTGTGGCTAATTTCTTCAGAAAGAAATCATTCAAATTAATGCATTTTAAATAAAAAATGTGCTTTTTAGTTGTGCCAATGTCTCAAATTAGATCCTGATGTCAATATTTAAAGTTTAAATTTAGGTGTCACATGGTACCTGTTACTTTTCTCAAAGATGGAGCAATCAGTGATTACATGATTATACATGATTTATATCTTTTGCAGATTGCCGTGACAAATAATTTTTTGTTTTAGTTTTTTTCAGAAATCATTCTTATTCAAAAATATGCATTTTAGTTGTACTAGTGTCTCAAATTATTTAGGTTTAAATTAAAGCTGCAGTAGGTAACTTTTGTAAAAATAATTTTTTTTACATATTTGTTTAACCTGTCATTATGTCCTGACAGTAGAAAATGAGACAGATAATCTGTGAAAAAATCAAGCTCCTCTGGCTCCTCCCAGTGGACCTATTGCCATTTGCAGAAATACACCGCTCCCGGTAAGAAACAACCAATCAGAGCTGCAGTCCGTAACTTTTGTTGTGTTCAAAATTTACAAAATATATATAATAATCAAGTACACCATGAATCCATTTTCCAAACCGTGTTTTTAGCCTGTCTTGAATCACTAGGGTACACCTATAATAAGTGTTTATATTCGGACTATTTTAGATTGCTTCGGGTAGGTACCGCGGCGGAGTAACCCAGTACCTTTGTGATTCTTCATAGACATAAACAGAGAGAAGTAGCTCCGGCTACAATGTTCTTCCGCAAGACATAAGCAGTTCTGTTTATTAACCGCTAGAGCGTCAAAAGTTACCGACTGCAGCTTTAAAGGGTTAGTTCACCCAAAAATGTCTCAACTTAACATTCTGTCATTAATTACTCACCTTCATGTCATTCCAAACCCGTAAGACCTTCCTTCATCTTCAGTACACAAATTAAGAAATTTCTGATGAAATATGAGCACTTTCTAACCCTGCATAGACTGCAACACAACTGACACATTCAAGGCCCAGAAACGTTGATAAGGGCATCATTAATGTGACTCTAATTTTATGAAGCTTCAAGAATACATTTTTTGGGCTAAGAAAACAAAAATAACTTTATTCATTTTGTCTCTGTTTTTGGATTTAATCAAAAATATCTTAATTTGCATTCTGAAGATGAATGAAGGTCTTGCGGGTTTGGAACGACATGAACATGAGTAATTAATGACCGAATTGTCATAAGGGGGTGAACTATCCCTTTAAGGTGATGTCATACGTGTTACTTTTCTCAGCGCTGGACCAATCAATGATTACTTGATGGGGATTTTAATATCATTTAACTGATATTGCAGTGGCAAATAATTTTGTTTTCTTCAGAAAGAAATTTTTGTAATTAATTGATATAAAAAAATATGCTTTTTAATTATAACAGTGTCTAAATTTAGACATCCTGAAATGAAAATGGCAACCCTATGTAGTATTTGGTTTTCTAAGCCACCTAGAGCACTGCAGAGGAAGTTTGTGCCTTGTAGAAAACAGTTATTAGCTAGCTTAATGGTTTCTGGAATGCTCAAGATGTTGAGGTGTCATTGAGCTGTTTAGGTGGATGGTGATGATGATTACGACGACGGTAATCATGAGAAGCATGAAGCTCTGGAAGCGTTTACATGACCGTAACCTCCTCTGCTCTTCACAGATCAACAACACTTCTCATAAACACACACTGTGATGCACTGCGATTACTAGCCAGTCCAATCAACTCCCCTCTCATCATGCTAATGCTGCTGTTTTTGGCCCGTCTGGCCTCCACGAATGAGATCTCCTCTCATCTCTCTTGAAGAGTCAGAGTTATGGCCTAAATCAAAATGAGCCATTAGCGCAATAAATGGAAATCAATGTTGGCTTCGTACCAATTTCGGCATCATCATGTCAGTCTGAATCCTCTATTCCATTCAATTAAACGAGAGCCTTTCTTTAGATGACGGCGATAATACCACATGTCTGACAGCGTCACCCTGTGTGACCGTATTACTGCGGTCAATGAAACGAAAAAGTCCAAATCAATGAATAATCCACACTAGTGTTTATTAAAGGGTTAGCTCCCCAATTCTTCCTAAAATTTTAATTCTGTCAGCATTTGTTCACAGTTATGTCATTCTAATGATGTTTTTTATTATTATTATTATTCACTGGAATACAAGTGGATTTTTAGCAGAATATTCATGGTGCTTTTTAGTGTATAATGAAAGTGGATCTTGATAATGTAAACTCTGTAGACACTGAGGACACAAATATTCAGATAAGAGCTTGAACAATATGGGTTTTCCAATTCGTTTTTAATTTTGTCTTGAATACGTGTTGAGACGTGCTGCATTTGGTCTCGTACTCTATCGCATACGTTGTCATTGTTGTGCGCTTGCTTAGACCTTTGTTGTGATAAACGGTAAAGTGTGTTCAAGTGCCAGCCAAGAGCGTGTAAAGAAATACCCTTTGTGAGAAGCAGTTAAATCAGCGGGAGTTAAAAGCAGATCGTAAGTGTATTTATTTCTTGTCTCATTAGTGTTTAGCACAGTTGTCGTTGCTAGGAAACACTTGTTTATTTACTGTGTTGAGACGTGCTGCGTTTGGTCTCGTACTCTATCGCATACGTTGTCATTGTTGTGTGCTTGCTTAGACCTTTGTTGTAATAAACAGTAAAGTGTGTTCAAGCGCCAGGCAAGAGAGTGTAAAGAAATACCCTTTGTGAGAAGCAGTTAAATCAGCGGGAGGTAAAAGCAGATCGTAAGTGTATTTATTTCTTGTCTCATTAGTGTTTAGCGCAGTTGTCGTTGCTAGGAAACACTTGTTTGTTTACTGTGTTGAGATGTGCTGCATTTGGTCTCGTACTCTATCGCATACGTTGTAATTGTTGTGCGCTTGCTTAGACCTTTGTTGTGATAAACAGTAAAGTACGTTCAGCTGAATTCAATTTTCCGTTTTGTCGGGTTTAAAAAAGATTAGTATACCGCGGCAGCGGTCGCGGCAGCCCTCCAGTTAAGCCCTCCTCGTGTGCAGACCGAAGAGTGTAAAGACCATCGACTCTACCGTGCGACTCCACCGGGCAGGGACACCGGCAAGGAATATAAGTATTGTTTCGATTAATCTTTTTCCTTCTTGTTTCATTTCTGTTTCAGTTGGTTTTTTTGTTTATAACCAAATCTTACTATGTGTTTCCAGATCCCTACTATCACTACCACTCGCAAACCACACATCACACAATATAGACAGCGCAATCTTAACAACCTGCACACTTTGCCTATATCTGCTAATACACTACTTTCTCTTTCTATTGGTCTCTGGAATTCCCAGTCTGCTGTAAACAAAGCCGATTTCATTACTTCTATTATTAGTCATTCAAAGCTTAATCTCATGGCCCTAACAGAGACCTGGATCAAACCAGAGGACACTGCTACACCTGCTGCACTCTCCAATAATTTCTCATTTTCCCACTCCCCCCGTTTGACTGGAAGAGGTGGAGGTACTGGTCTGCTCATCTCTAATGATTGGAAATTAAATCCTTTACCATCTTTGGGTATCAACAGCTCCTTTGAATCTCATTCAGTTACTGTTACCTACCCTTTTAAAATACATTTTGTAGTTGTCTATCGACCCCCAGGACCACTGGGTAACTTTTTGGATGAATTAGATGTGTTGCTCTCAACCTTTTCTGAGGATGGTACTCCCCTAGTTATGCTTGGAGATTAGAACATTCATCTAGATAAACCTCTGTATGCTGATTTCCACACTCTGCTTGCCTCTTTTGATCTCAACCGAGTGTCAACTACTGCTACTCACAAATCAGGCAACCAACTGGACCTTATTTATACACGACACTGCTCTACTGATCATGTTCTGGTTACTCCACTGCACACGTCGGATCACTTCCTCCTCACTCTTAAAGGGACTCTAAGTAGGAATTACTCCCATCTAGTGGTGAAATTGTATTTTGCATTCAAACTAATTTTGCTCTCCAGCGCCTCGCTTTTTCAAATGCGCGTTGCATCTACGGTAGGCGATATGTACCAAAAAGCTTTGACAGGATGTCTTCTAATAGCACTTCGTTTTGGCGACGATGTTTTCTACTCCTGTGGCGCGGCATATGTATGGTCCATAATAAGAATGCAATCCAGACTTCTAAACTTGCCGGTGCAGTTTCAAGCGCCTCTCACTGCTCTGCACCTGCATTTCTGGCTCTGACCGAAAACGCGTTGTGGAAACGCGTTGGCTTAGTACTTTTTGTCCCTCTCTGCTATTATAGTTTTGCAAGATGGCGGAACTACATGGAAGCCTCCGTCGACCTACCCGTCCCATGTATATAAAGATAATAAATTCTTCATTTACGAGGATTAGTTTAAACATTGGCATAGGTATTTGTACACCATTGTGGACATATTTATGAATAAAAATATTGATTTTAGATAATAAAATACCTAAAAAGTTACTTATTGTCCCTTAAACCTCAACATGGTCCCTGACACTTCACTTACCCCTCCACATGTCATCTTTTTTTACCCTCCCGGCTTTCTGCAATGGTTTCATCTTCACTTCCTTCCCCTAAACTGTTTGCATCTTTGGATGCCAACAGTGCTACTGATGCTTTCTGCTCCACTCTTACAGCTTGTTTAGACACTGTTTGCCCCTTATCTTCCAGGCCAGCCCGTAACACCCCTTCTGCCCCTTGGTTATCTGATGTTCTACGCGAACACCGTTCTAAGCTTATAGCTGCTGAAAGGGTGTGCCGCAAATCCAGAAATACTACTGACCTTAATATGTATCAGTCACTCCTATCTTCTTTCTCTGCTAATGTCTCCACTGCTAAAATGACATACTACAATAACAAAATTAACAATTCGTCTAACTCTTGCATGCTTTTTAAAACATTTTCCTCACTTCTTTGTCCTCCTCCTCCCCCTCCTGCTTCATCTCTAATAGCTGACGACTTTGCAACGTTTTTCATTAATAAAATTAAACACATTAGTGAACAATTTTCCACACCACAATCAGTCAAGCTCATATCACCAGCAAACTTACACTCATTTACATCCTTCTCTTCACTCTCTGAGGCAGAAGTCTCAAAACTCATCCTTTCTAATCACCCTACAACTTGCCCGCTTGATCCTATTCCATCTCATCTCCTTCAAGCCATTTCTCCTGCAGTTGTACCTGCACTCACTCACATCATCAACACATCCCTCCACACTGGTGTTTTTCCCTCATCATTTAGACAGGCACGTATAACTCCACTACTTAAAAAACCCAACCTCAATCCTTCTCTTTTAGAGAACTACAGACCAGTTTCCCTTCTTCCTTTCATTGCAAAAACACTTGAACGAGCTGTGTTCAACCAAGTCTCTACATTTCTCACACACAACAACCTCCTTGACAGCAACCAATCTGGCTTCAGAAGTGGACATTTAACTGAGACTGCCTTGCTCTCAGTTGTTGAAGCTCTAAGACTGGCAAGAGCGGAATCCAAATCTTCAGTACTTATCCTGCTTGATCTGTCCGCTGCTTTTTAACCACCAGATCCTCCTATCAACCCTACTGGCAAAAGGTATCTCAGGAACCACACTTCAATGGCTTGAGTCTTACCTATCAGACAGGTCCTTCAAAGTATCTTGGAGAGGTGAGGTATCCAAGTCACAACATCTAACTACTGGGGTGCCTCAGGGCTCAGTTCTTGGACCACTTCTCTTCTCTGTCTACATGGCATCATTAGGTTCTGTCATTCAGAAACATGGCTTTTCATACCACTGCTATGCTGATGACACTCAACTCTACCTCTCATTCCATCCTGATGATCCGACGGTAGCTATTCGCATCTCAGCTTGTCTAACAGACATTTCTTCCTGGATGATGGACCATCACCTTCAACTCAACCTTGCCAAGACAGAACTGCTTGTGATTCCAGCAAACCCATCGTTTCATCACAATTTCACCATCAAGTTAGGCACTTCAACCATAACTCCTTCGAAAACAGCTAGAAGCCTTGGAGTTATGATTGATGATCAGCTGACTTTCTCAGACCACATTGCTAAAACTGTCCGATACTGCAGATTTGCTTTATTCAACATCAAGAAGATCAAGCCCTTTCTTTCGGAACATGCTGCACAACTCCTTGTTCAAGCTCTTGTTCTGTCCAGGCTGGACTATTGCAATGTGAATACATGTCACACCTCTGTTTATCAATTTGCACTGGCTTCCAATAGCTGCTCGTATAAAATTCAAGGCATTGAAGTTTGCCTACGAAACTACCACTGGCTCTGCACCCATTTACCTAAATTTGTTACTTCAGACTTTTGTGCCCTCTAAAAGCTTGCTTTCTGCAAGTGAACGTCGCTTGATTGTGCCATCCCAAAGAAGCACAAAGTCACTTTTACGGACTTTTAAATGAAATGTTCCCTCCTGTTGGAATGACCTCCCCAACTCTATACGGTCAGCTGAGTCCTAAGCCATCTTCAAGAATCGGCTTAAAACAAATCTCTTCGATCTTTATTTGACCCTCTAACTTTAACACTCACTATTCTAATTCTATTCTTTAAAAAAATATAACCACCTTTCTAATCTTTTTATATTCTATTTTCTTTTAATTAATTATGCAATTGTATGTGTGTGTGTGTATGTGTAAAGACCTCTAACACTAGCTTGCTCTATTCTTTTTTTATTCTATCTGTTTTCTTTATATTATATTATTTAAAATCCCATGCTAGGTGTACTGTGTTAACCTAACTGAGACTTGTTATAGCACTTATATATCATTTCTCTTTTTGTTGTTTTGATTGCTTCCACTGTCCTCATCTGCAAGTCGCTTTGGATAAAAGCGTCTGCTAAATGAGTAAATGTAAATGTAAATGAATATTAGTTTGCTTTTTTGCTCTCAAGCTCCAAAAATGACAAATAAGTATCATGAAACATTAAAATGTCCTGTAGTCTTCTGAAGCCATATGATAGCTTTGTATGAGGAACAGAGCAGAATTTAAGTTGTTATTTACTGATAATCCTTGAAACTATTCTTTAATGCTTGCTTTGGATACAGTTTTAGTAAATTGATTCATTTGGATCGTTCATTTTAAGAAACCTGTTCAAATTCTTCTGTCATGTAAACAGTAATTTTAATAGCTATTTTTATTTCATTTTATTTTTTATTTACACAAATTGTCCTGTGGAAAAGTTATTTAAAAGTTTGTAGAAATCCAAAAAGTAAAAGAAAAACAAAGAGATGGTTACATCTATGTACCTCTATGATAACCTCTATGTATTTATTTATGCATTTGTATTGCATATATATATATATATATATATATACATACACACGAAAAAACACACACACACACATGTATATATATATATATATATACATACACACGAAAACACACACACACACACACGTATATATATATATATATATATATATTTGTTTAATTTAAATATTTATTTATTTATTTGTCTTGGTATAGCCATGGCAGCCAATTTGTTCTGGTTTAGCTGTTTGAATGCAGTACACAGAGGTAATTAATAAATATATATGAATATATAAATGAATGCAATTATCAAGCAAACAACTTCACAATTCTGGACCCCTTGGGATAGACTGAATTGCACTTTCATTTGTTGTGCTGACCTCTCCTGATGGGTGCACACGCAGATGATCAAACATCTACAAATGCGCGTGCCTGCACATGCTCGCAATCCCACGCACATATGAACTGTCAATTTGTGGCATGTGTGCAGTGGTGTGTGTTCCGGTCAAGCATTAGCCTAGTTTTCAGTCATTCACTCTGTTTTTACTGAGCCAAGATGAAACTTAATGCACTGTATGTGTGTGTTTAGTGAAGCCTGGAGGTCAGAGATGGTCATATGACTGACGGTAAAAAGACATCTGTCTTTAGCAGAGACAAGAAGCCCTCAGTGCTGAAGCAGCTGATGTTAATGTGGAAATGAGAAGTTATCATTGCATTACTGAGCTCGTAAAGATGCGTACAGCTTGACCCCGGTCAACCCCATCACAGTCTCACCTGAGCTGCATTACAGAGCTGACAGGACACACTGCAGGCCCAGCTGTGTGTTAGCAAGTTCTGCTCTCCAGAGAACGAAACGAGGAGGAGGAGAGGAAAAGAACTAGAGCGTGTAGACAACAGCCTCCTGATGCACGCAAACACACTTTATACTGTATTTGCAACATGCGCATTTGCATCTGTCTTTCTTTCTGTCTGTTTGTCCATCCATCTATCATTCTGTCTAATATTTTGTCTATCAATCTCTCATCTTGGCACTATATGTTTTGATTCCCTAAAGAATCAGTTAATAAGAGTCAATTGTTTGTGAACTGGACAACACTAGTGACGCTATGTAGTTTGCTGTTGTGTGCAGCCTCTGAGAACAATAGAAAAATTTGTTTTTTTTAAATGTTTTTTTGTATTATTATTACACACCCTTCTTATCTGTATTTCATTCATTGATATTTATTAAACTCATTCATACATTCCATAGCTCACTCATCCATTTTTCACTGTCAGTATAAACTGGAGGGTGTACTGGCGAGTGTGTTGAATGTTAAAATCTGAAATCTGAACTGCTTCTATCTGTCTCACTCACATTCACCCCATTCCTCTCAGACTGTGTGTGTGTGTGTGTGTGTGATACTGAAGTCTCTGTATCCACCCTGAGCTAGTACAGGTTTGGAGCTGCTTGTTTGGAGAAACGTGTTCTGGCTGCTAACTCGTGTCAGTGTACAGGGCCAGTGTATATCTGTCTGCACATACATTCCTTCTTTTCTTGTTAAAAGTAAATGTGGCATGTTTGACTTGTGCTCTCTGCCTCACCTTTATCTGATTTAACCTCTCAATATCTCTCTACACATCAATCCCTCGTTCCTGATCTCCAGTCATCTTCCCTTTGACTTTCACCTTACTCTTCTCCTGCCACACCTGAGGAAGCTCATTACTGACAGTCAACCTCCAGCGCAGAACACTCGTCTGACTCATCCCTCCATCAGACAGACAGAGAGAATATCTTATATATACTGTGTTTGTCCTCTTAGCCCAACAAGGCCGTTTCATTTGATTGTGTGAGTTGTGACATATAAAGAACACTTAGGGTGTTTTGACACTGATGTCAAAGGTTGCGCATCCGTACATTGGTGCCTGCCCTTTTTTACAGAGTTACTGTATGAGCAATGAACCGAACCAACCAGATACAGGATCACAACATTGCAAACTTGTATTTAAACCAAACAAAAGTATTTGAAAATCATACAAAATGGCAACATTGTGAATTTAATAGCTTTACTAAGGGGAAGAACTGCAATCCCATGAAGTGTTGCAAATTACATGATTGAATATAAAACTATACTTATGCATATAGAAAGAATATATTTTCTGTTTATTGCAAATATGTAGTTTTACAGTGTAGAGAGAATTTTTACTGGAGGAGAATTCTTTACATATTCATCGGGTTTATGTAGTTTTTCACCAGGAATTCATCTGTTAATTTTTTTTTTTCTGAAATAATGAAACTGATAGTTTCAGCAAAAGCATACAGTATATAATCAATTAGCCTACTATCTTTAAAGGTTTATAAATTATTATAAAAAATCCTCATATGGAGTAAATGAATGGGATTTTTCCTTCTGTAATCCAACTAATATTTGATCTGTCACCTGGTAGAAGCTAAATAAATCAGACAGTTGTTAACCATGGAACAAACAAAATTTATTTGGTATTAAGAAACCAAAATTGTCAAATTTCCTGTTCGGTCTGAGTCATAATTAGTGTCATAATAAATTTTGCGAATTGTTGGACTTATTCAGTTCAAAGTAATATAATTACTTTTTAATGTTTGATTTTTAAGGACTTTTTGTTTGTGCAAAATCCGTTTAGAATTACTGTGCTTAACTCTGTTGGAGTTATGTTTATTGTCGTTGGATGTCTGTCATTTCATCTAGTGATTCAGAAGGGATAAGGATCTATTTCTCACTTGTCTAATACTTAGATGTAGATATTTTGCAGTATTTCCATAATGATTAAATTTTCAGGTCAGATTGGATTCTAGCCTAGCGTGAACCACCAACTGCTATGTTTTGTCAGTAATGTTTAAATCCACAATGAAGGTGCACCAGGCAGTCAGAAGATTTGCACACAATAAGAAATTTAGCCTTCATTACAGAAATTGACAGCTTAGATGAGGTGAAGCATTGTGACAACAACAAACATTTCTATCCTGACAGAACTAGATTTCTCAGAGGATGACTGAGTTAACTGCAGAAAGTAGGTAATTTGTTATTTACACCGATGTGTTCGATTCAAATAGGATTGAAATGACAAAGTGCGTTTGTGAAACACGACTTTACTGACCTGAGGGAACTAGTCTTTCAATAGGGCTATAGTTTATTTCAGAATGAGTTTCCCACACAGAAATAAACAATATAAGACATGGAGCATAATGATACAGTGTTTGAGTGATATTACAGACCTGCTAACAACAGCGAGAGAAGAGTGCAGCCTCATATGAGTGTGCATTTTGGCTTTTGTGGTTTCTTCTCTTGTAACACACCTTGAATGCAGTGTGTGTGTGTGTGTGTGTGTGTGTGTGTGTGTGTGTGTGTGTGTGTGTGTGTGTGTGTGTGTGTGTGTGTGTGTGTGTGTGTGTGTGTGTGTGTGAGAGAGAGAGAGAAAGAGTAAACAAGACTGCAGCAAATGTCTGTATGCATGCTTATTAAATATATCATATGCAAATATAATTTAGTGAGGTTAACTAGTTTCTTATCCTTTCTTGATTCCTTCTTCTTTCACTGAAAGGCTGCATATTTCCTTCTTTCCTTCCTTCCATCTTAGGAAAGCTTCAAATTCCTTCCCTCCTTTCTTTCTTGCGTCATACCTTCCATCCTTCTAAGAAAAGCTCTTTCTTCCTTTCTTTCTTTCTTTCTTTCTTTCTTTCTTTCTTTCTTTCTTCTCAGAAATCTGTCATTAAATTCCTTCCTTCTTTCTTTCCTTTCTTAAATGTCTGTAAATTATTTCTTTCTTTCTTTCTTTCTTTCTTTCTTTCTTTCTTTCTTCTTTTCTATATAGACACCCTGGCTGATATAATGTTGTATCACAGCTGTTTCCAAGCAGTCTGAATGCACAATAATTTAATCAACCAATCACACGTCCAGCCTTAGACATCAAAAAGAAAGAGAGAAAAGCATTACCACTCTGGTTTTCGGCTGGCCAATCACTTTAAGCTGGAGGCGGAGCTTCTTGTAGTCACAGTTGTATCTGTTCTGGTCAATGAGCATGCTGCAGTCAACTGCATAGTGAGTGTGTGTGTGTGTGTTGTCAGAACGTGGATCTGTTTCATCACTGCTCTCTGTGGGACACACACCATCAGCACGAAAGAATGAGAGTGAATGAATAAACGTGAGCTTTTTCTTTACTGGCTCAACCCCAAATGGTCTCCCCCTCCCCTCCTCAAAACTACCGCCACATCTTCCCCTCTTCCTCCTTTTTCTCCTCCCTCTCTCCTTCCTGTTCCCTCCCCATCACCGCATCCTGCAAAATCAGCCCTTCATCACACCCCAGACACTAGCGTGTGTGTGCGTGTGCGAGAGAGAGAGTGTGAGCGGGCAGCACTCTGGCGAGACGTGAGTGTGTGGAGAGAGAAAGAGAGAGGGGACGAGGAGGAGAAGACAGGGTGATAGGTGAGAGGGCATGTGGTGGATGAGTGTGTGATGAGAGGAGATGGGGGGAGCACTCGGACGGAGAGACGGCAGAGAGCGGAGAAGCAGGAAGCCGCTCAAGGACGTCAAGAAGTCCAAAATCAACAGTAAGGTATCCCTTTCTCGATCTGACACTTCTCTATGTGTCTGTCTCTTCTCGTCTGTCTTGTTTAGAATGTGTAAGAGTGTGTGTGTGTGTGTGTGTGTGTGTGTGTGTTTGTAGCATTGCATTCCATCAGTGTGTGTATGAGGATTATAGCAGAGTAACTTCCCTTTGAGTGTGTGAGACAGTTTGGCACAGAGAGACAGAACTGGCCCCAGGCTCAACAATAAGGATTTTCTTCTGCTGTCGATGTTCATTTAATGGTCAAATATCATTAAAAAAAATTATGTGATGCAACTCTGGGACAGGTGTAAATTCATACACAGTTTTGCTTGCATACTGTGTGAAATGTAACTGTTTGCTTTTAATTTAGACATTTTGACACATACTATTCTGTGCAATTAATTGAGATGTTACCAAATCCATATATTTGCTCCAACATTGTTACCAATTTAGGTGCTTTCATTATTACATTACATTTTATATAGCGCTTTTCTAGGCACTCAAAGCGCTTTACATAGTCTGGGGGTATCTATTGACCAGCGAGAATCTCCACAAGAACCTTACATATCAACACAATTTGCTAAAACTATTTGACCATTTAACATCCAGTTGGCTGAAATTAAGGATGTACAATATATCTGTACCATATTGGTTGGTATAATATGTAATTTTTTTTCAGCCAATATTGGTAATAGTGTAATAGTGTAAATGTGTAATAGTGCATGGCTATTATTCCTATTTTTAAATTTGGACTGGTCGTTCTATAATACGGTACTCAGTTTGTCTGTAAAAAATATTTTATTTTAAGTATATTTTTTTAAGTTGTATTTTTTATTATAATATTTTAACAACACTTAAATATAATATTTATTAAATATATATAATATATATATTTATTCTAGTTTTAAGTATTTTATTTATATTTATTTAGACAAAGTGCAATTTTAAATATTTAGTATTTATCGTTATACAGTTTACAATACAGTACATTAATACTTATCACCAGCCATTACATGAAAATAACTACCAGCTTGCGGTCATTATTACTTTTTATCAGTGTTTTATCATTTTTACTAATTATCAGTGTTTCTTTTATTTTAAATTTTGTTTTCATTTTAATTAATTCACTTTTAATTTGTGCTTTTGTCATTGATATTAGTAATTTCTTTTTAGCTTTTTTAAATTTATTTTTTTTATGTATTTCAGAATTTCAAGGTAGTCATTTTATCATTTCAGTGAAAATTATTTGTCTAATTTTTTTTTTTAAGTTTAAGTGTGTTTTCATGTAAAATTATATATATTTTTTATTTCAGGTTCATTTCATTTAGAATTTTAACCATTTTTGATATAGTTAGGATTAACTACACTGCAGCTTATTGTATTGGCCAGAATGTTAATATCGGTGCATCCTTAGTTCAAATATATCTGATTCCAAATCCAAACGTTTGCATAATTTAAAAGTTATGAGTTATAAGTTAGAGTTCAGGCCATAAAACTGTCCTTAGACAGAGACAAAGTCTTTCACTCCAAAACACTCTTTTATCAGCATGTGTTCAGTGTTGCATAAAATGTCAAGACAGCAGTGGAGCTAAAGTGTAACTGCATGTGAGTGTTTAAGGTGTGAACAAGAATGATTCAAGCATTGAAGTTTACAGCATCAAGCATTTCCAGTGTAGTCCCCCATTTTTTACTGTTTTCGTTCTTGCTTGCTCGTCCTTTGAATGCCATTCCCGGAATTCTGATTGTGTGTGGTGCCTTCACCAGGATTTGACAGCGTGCTGATCCGCGGTCTTGACGAAAATGACACAGGCTGTGATGCGTAATCTCTTGATCCTGTGAAGTGACTGATGGGAGATTTAACGAGGCCTCGGAGTGGCAGCCGCTGGCGCGATGGCACGATCAGACAGAGTGTGGAGAGTGGAGTCAGTCAGAGATGACAGATTTGGGAAAACAGTACTGGAATGTTTGGGAAACTCTTTCCTTTAGGGACTTGTGAGGGCTTCTTCCCACTCTTTTTAGACTGATGAATCCATACAGTACAGATTACCTTTACACCTCATATTAGCTTGGGTTTTGGGTGACTGGATCAAAAACTGGACCACAAAAAGGCAGGTATATGTGCACCTAAGATTTGTATATTGTTCAAAAGTTCGGGGTCTGGAAGGTTTTTTTTATTTATTTATTTATTTTTTTATAAAGACTCCTCTGCTCACCAAGGCTGTATTTATTTATTTTTCAAAAGTACAGTAAAATCAGTAATATATTTAAATGTTAATGCAATTTTAAATAGCTTTTCAAATATATTTAATATATTGTAAAAGTACACAAACACATATTTTGAAAACAAACTTGATCACAATTAATACATTTGACAGCCCTAGAAAAATCTGATAATATTAGTGTATACTGTACATCTGTCATTGTTTTATGTCTATAATTAACTGCCCTTGCAACAAAGGCTACGATAGCAGTTTATAAAGATTTAAAGAACTAAAATAATGTGCATGTAATGTAATGTACAAGCAATAGTTCATCTGGTTTTGTTGAGATCTCTTCTGAAACTCTAGAAAAGAGACATATGAGATTACAAAGATGTTTTGTTTGAGAAGCATTTGCTTTAGGCAAATATCACCATTTGAGCTTATTTTAATTTCATTGCTGTTTTATGAAAATGAAATATGTTTGATATCTCAGGATGTTTTTTATATGCCACTTTTTTTTTCTGTGAAAGCACTTAAAACTGCAATGTAATGTATTGTAATGTATTTGTCTGTATATATGCATGTCTTAGTTAGTTAGCAAGCAGTATATTCATTCCACACGAGAGCGTGAGTTAAATCTAACAGAGCATGAACTAGTTTGCTCCATATCACCAGCTGTGACCACAGCCAGTAATGTTCTACCGTATACGTTCCACTGTACTGTACTGTAGTCTGTGACATGTATCTTAGATTGGATGCGGTTCAAAACAAACTTGTTTTGAGTTTACAGTTGTTATCAAATGGTCTCAGGGTGGTTAAATGTGAAAGGTTACTGATTTGGGCCAGAATTGAGGCCTTGAGTGAGACACTTAACCTCAGCTTACTCCAGGAGGACTGACCCTATTATACTCCACTTTAATTAAATCATCTGCTAAATGATTACTTATATATTTATGAGAGAGGCTTTTGAAATGCCTTTCAGGTTTTCAAGAGAGTATACATGTTAATATTATATACTGAAAGTTATATAGTAGAAGAAATAGTTGTATGGTTAAATTCAGTTTAATTCTTTTGAAGTGCTATTGAAATACCATGCATGTGAGTTTGGAGAGAGAGCATAGAGCTGTGAATAGCGTCCCATTCACTGAACTGTCCCGGGAATCTTTTATCGGTCCTGCCCTGCGGCTGACCATTACACGACCTAATTAAATCAGAGTGAGGTCCAGTACAGCCACAGAGTACTTACACATCAGCTGCTCATAACACACACACACACTCACACAGGGCTTCATTTCATCAGAAGTACTTAAACGTTTAGAATCACTCATACATATACTCATACTCATATACTGTATTCATAACAGCTAGTCTATGAAGCATCCATCCATCGTTATACAGCTTCAACTATTCAGGAGACATGCAGGATACACCTTGCAGTGTTTAATGGAAAATACTTCATACATTAATTATCAAATTATTGCTGAATATGAGCAGCACTAAACATTCGGTGCTCATAATAACTGCTGTTTGACAGTCGCTTAAGGTCTAATGGAACTAACTTTCATCTTACATTGACAGCTATTACATATAAATGAAATTCTATAAAAATAAAATTGTGCGACTATCTATCTATCTATCTATCTATCTATCTATCTATCTATCTATCTATCTATCTATCTAATCTTTTATCAGTTATTCCATCTCTCCATCTATCTATCCATCCATCCATCATTTGTCCATCATTCTATCATTTTAACTGTTATTCCATCAATCCATCCATCTCTCTGTCCATTTATCCATCCATCCATTTTACCATCAATCCCTCCACAGTTCTAACATTTTATCTGTCATTCCACCTGTCTGTCCATCCATTCATTCATTGTTCTATGCATCCATGGTTCCATCCATCCTTTCATCCTTCATTATATCTTTTCATTTGTCATCCTGTCTTTTTATCCATCCATCATTCATTCATCCATGTGTAACACTCGTCCTACAGTCTACGTGTTCACTATGTCTCGGACCAGATCAGAAGTCTAGGTTCGCTCTTGAGCCAGTGTTGCAGCAAGACAAGGGAAATAATCACAAAAGACAGGTTTGTAGTTGAAAGGTAAGTAGTTTTTCTTTTATACTCAAAGGGTAAGTCTTTTTCTTATACACTTGTATTAGTTTGTGTAACGTTGGAGAAAACCAACAAACAAAGGGGAAAACAAAAAAACAAAAAAAAAACAAACAAAATGACAGCTTCAATAACAAATTCACAAAAGAAACCTCTTGAAATAAATCCCTTGGAATTAAAGATGTTTTACTCAAATTATGACTCCTTGTGCGTTATTTATTTCTATAATTAGATATTTAGTTAATTAATTCTAGTTCACTCAATTTAGCTGCTCTAATGCCTTAGCTGGATAGCTATCCACTTTCAAACAACCCTGCTTCTTATTTTCACATAAATGGTAAACAAAGTGTATGTTCAATACCAAAATGTTAAATTGTTCAACTCAATACCCTTTGTATTCACTCTTTTTTTTTTTTTAGAAAATTTCAATAAGAGATGGAAAAATAAAAAAAATAAAAACAAAACAGCAATAGAGATAATTTCAGATAAACGTCCAATGAATGACACACCAAATCAGAATCAGAAATGACTCAAACAATTAAATAGGACATTAGCTCAGTTCAGTATCCGTCCTGTTTCAATGTTCAGTTAAAGAATTGCAGATAGGCAACTCTGAGATGAAACAAGTGAGAGGAAGAAAAAAAAAAACCTTCTTGTTCACAGTTGCAATAACGTCCAGGGAAGGAAAAAATGATACGTGTGGTCCTACCACTTTGATGAAACATGAAATTGTCCAAGTTCAGGAAAAACCAGGTTGGCTCGCCAGTTTCCACCAATGTTGAGCACTCCTCGTTGATGGCAGAAACAGTTCTAACTCAGAACTCCTCGTTCACTTTCAAAGAGAGATATCAAGGACCGGAAACACAGAAAATATAGAGAAGGAAAAAAAAAAAAACCCAACCTTGCAAAGACAAGGCAGAAAAAAGATAATTAATTACAATTAATTCTCTTTAAACAGCATTTACACTTCAAATGGCAATTATCACAACAAATTCTTCAAAATTAATATATATACACACATTTACTAGTGCTTATACCCTTTTCAACCCTAATAGAAACAACTATGGGCTAAAAATGAAAAAATGTGACGTCTTAAAATGACGTGCACTCAATTAGCTTTTATAGCTCGTTCCACATGGCTAGCAAAACTCCACGTGAGCTGCGTTACACACATTACACTCATGACGTCAACAAATGTGCATAAAACATTTTTTAGCAGCAAATAAACTCTTAATTTACCACTTAAATCACATTTTCTAAGTATATTTCACAAGAATTATACAGATCAGTACCATTTAAGACCACAAAAGACTGAACAATACACAAACTATGACTAATTAAGGTAGTTTATGAACTCACTTACCAAGAATCAAGTGCTAATGATTAGAAATAATCCCAGATGAATTAAGAAAATCTTTTCGAACGCCGTTTTCGTCGGATGAATCAGCTCAACTTCTCGTTTAACCCTTGGATTCAATACAAATGCAATGACAACTATTTAAGCAACTCTTTCCTGTCAACTATGTCAATAATGGTCCTGATTTCAGTTATTGATCTAGGTTTTCTCACTTACTTTAATCTCACAACTGCAAATGAATCTGCATCACCGCTTCAGCAGCCATTTCACTTTTTTCTCCGTGACGAGACTCACTTCTCTAACCCGCGCTAGAAATGATGACGCAACCCACTCAGGGCGGAGCTAACCCGAATGGTTCAACTTATTTATTTTTCTAGTCTGTTACATTTATTGTTATTTATTGAGCAATATTTAATTTCTTAAACATTAAAATAAAGTAATTAAATATTTATATGAAAATCGTTCTTTTCTTTTTGTTTCATAGGTTCGATATGAGTAATAGTAACCTTGGTTACACCCTCCCCTCTGGAATATATGCACGTCCCGTTGCATCTACACGTGAATTACAGGGGCAACAACTGACTCTTCTAAAGAAGAACTAAAAGCTTCGTTTAAACCCTGCAACAAGGACTGAATCACTAAGGTAAGTGGATTCCCTAACTGGGGATATTCAAACTTTTTAGGGGGGTGTCTCTCTCTCTGCGAACGTCTAGGGGCAACATTGTCTTTAGGCTCAGTTTTCCTTTCTTCCTTTTGTGTGTCTTCAACACAACTCCTTTCAATTGAGATCAGATTTCCTTCTTTACTCTCGAACTCAGAATGGATTGGCACTGTCTCGTCCATTTGGGTAGAGTATTCATCAAGGAACTTAGAGCAATCCTCTGGTTCTGGTCTTTGTTCCACTGAGACATCTGGCTCAGAACAACTTGATTCAGGCTCATCCGATACTCCCTCCACAGGTTCCTCAGTGTTACTCTCCACAGGTTCCTGAGCAGGTAAGTTCTCCCTAATAGGATCAAGGACAGGCAAGTCGGATGCAACTTCTTGAACACGAGGTTGCTCAAGGCCTGTAATAATTTGAGTTTCAGAGCTCAATGTTCTTCCAGGTACATAACAGAGAATTTGCTCATCTTCTGACTCTGAGCATTCAGAAACAAACTCTGACTCCTTTGTCCCTTCATCATCAGGAGAAGCCCTGGTTCGAGGTCTTCGAACTTCTTTCTGCTTTGGTTGTTCCTCAGAGTTGCTTGGCCGCAAAAACCCACAAGGCAGCAATAAATCTCGGTGCAACGTCCGGGGAGGACCCCCTTTTCTCTCTGTTTGGACAGTATATACTGGCAGATCACGAACCTTTCTGACAACCACATGAACATCTTGTTCCCATTTATCAGCCAGCTTATGCTTTCCTCTCAATCGCACGTTCCTTACAAGAACTCTGTCACCCTCCTCCAATGTTGAAGCAACCACACGCTTATCAAATCTTCTTTTATTTCGCTCAGCTACCTTCCCAGCATTTTTAGTAGCCACCTCGTAACTCTCGCGCAACCGATTCTTAAGATCTCGTACGTATTGAGAGTGGGACTTGATGGGAGTGTCTGCTGGCAATCCAAAAGCCAGATCAACAGGTAGGCGGGGTTGTCGCCCAAACATGAGTTCATAAGGAGTGTACCCCGTGGTGTCATTGCGGGTGCAGTTATAGGCATGCACTAAGGGCTTTACGAACTCCTTCCAACGAGACTTCTTTTCGTTTTCCAGTGTCCCCAGCATCTGGAGGAGTGTACGATTAAATCGTTCCACTGGATTGCCCCTCGGGTGGTATGGGGTAGTCCTCACCTTGTGAATGCCTGCGACCTTACACAACTCCTTAATTGTGTGCGACTCAAAGTCTGCCCCTTGGTCACTATGTAGTTTCTCCGGAAACCCATAGTGCACCAAGAAATGGTCCCACAGGCTCTTAGCAACGATTTGGGCAGTTTGATTTCGAGTTGGTATTGCAACGGCATACTTCGTGAAGTGGTCCGTGATAACCAGTATGTTTTTGATGTTGCTTTGATCTGGCTCCAGGGACAGAAAATCTATGCACACCAACTCTAAGGGCCTGCTAGTTTGGATGTTTACCAAAGGAGCTGCTCTCTCTGGGGGTGTTTTTCTACGGACACAGCGCTCACAAGTTTTGACCCTTTCTTCCACTGCCTGTGACATTTTTGGCCAGAAGAACCTTGACCTGATGAGGTCCAGGGTCCTGTCAATACCTAGATGACCCATGTCATCATGGAGGCTCCGTAGCACCATGTCTCTCAATGTGGTGGGCAGTGCCAACTGATAGCGAGAGGCTCCACAATCTTGCCGCCTCCTATACAGAACTCCACTCCTCAGCTCGAGTCGGTTCCACTCTTTTAACCACAAACCCATGGTAGGTGGTTGGTCTCTCAGGTTACAGGGTTTCACTCCACTCTCCAATCCTTTAATAACAATTCTCATTTCTGTATCTTTTCTCTGCAGCTCTGCCAAGGAAGTTTCTGAAAGATGTGGAAGATCTGGAAGACCATGTTCATCCTCATGTTGGAACTCATTTGGCAGAGCGTCCACATGCTGAGTAAGGGATTCAACCAAGGTAAGTGAGGAGTTAGAGGAACTGGGATTTTCAGATGACCCAATCACTTGATGCCTTTCACAGATCGCTTTTATCGTGTCTGCCATGAGAACAGATGACTCAACTCCTGACCCCATGAGATGGTTTAAAGTGAACTGTTTAATTCTTTCTCTCTCCTTTTGTGATACCAGGTCGTCAAGAGGCTCACCATGCGGCCGTCTGGATAGGCCATCAGCATCTTGATTTTGGCTACCTGCTCTGTACTGCAGCTTAAAGTTGAAAGTTGACAAGCTGGACAACCAGCGGTAACTGGTGGCATCAAGTTTGGCCGATGTTAGGATATATGTCAAGGGGTTGCTATCTGTTACGACAGTGAATTCTACACCATAGAGGTAGTCGCTAAATTTGGAGGTGACAGCCCATTTTAGCGCCAAAAACTCTAGTTTGTGCGCAGGGTACCTACTTTCACCTTTGGTCAATCCTCTGCTGGCGAAGGCTATGACCCGCATCTGCCCTTCCTGCTCCTGATATAAAGCTGCACCAAGCCCGGTGGTACTGGCGTCGGTGTGAAGCACATAGGGAAGCTTGGGGTTAGCAAAGCCCAAAACAGGTGTAGATGTGAGCTTACCGATTATGGAGTCAAAGGCACTCTGGCAATCTTGAGTCCATCGATCACCGAACTCTTCTTTGGGGTTGAAGTAGCCTCCATCCTTCGGTTTCTTAATACCACTCTTCCGGAGTGGAGGATATCCCGCTGTAAGGTCGGTGAGAGGCTTAATGATCTGGGAGTAATCACGCACAAACCTCCTGTAGTACCCGGCAAAACCTAAAAACGACCTCAACTCCTTTAGGTTTGTTGGCTTTGGCCATGTCTTTAAGGCCTCAACCTTCGCCGGATCGGTCTCAACCCCGTCTTGTGAGACTATATGACCCAGATACCTCACTGATGTTTGGAAGAACCGACACTTCTCAGGTGACAATTTCAGCCCATACTCTTTAAGGCGGTTGAGAACTTGCAGCAACCGGGATTCATGTTCTTCTAAAGTTTTTGAAAAAACAATGAGGTCATCAATGAAAACCAGTACCTGTTTTCTGTTCAAGTCTCCCATGCACCGTTCCATCAATCTTTGGAACGTGCTTGGCGCATTGGTAATCCCCTGCGGCATTCTGTTGAACTCCCAGAATCCAAGCGGGCAGACAAACGCTGTTTTACACTTATCGGCTTCTTCCATCCCAATTTGATAAAACCCAGATTTCAAATCGAGCACCGAGAACCACTTCGAGCCGGTAAGTGTTGAAAAGACCTCCTCTAGGTTTGGTAAAGCGTATGCATCCTTAATCGTTTGTGAGTTGAGCTTCCGGAAGTCAATGCATAGCCGCACGGTACCATCCTTCTTACGGACTACTACTATGGGTGATGCAAATGGAGACTCAGACTCACGGATGACACCAGCCTCTAGTAGTTCTTGGAGGTGCTTTCTCACAGCGTCAATGTCTTGGGGATGGATGGGTCGGGCTCTGTGCTTGAACGGTGTGCTGTCACTCAACTTTATCTGATGTTTGACCTTTTCAGTGCTGCCGTAATCAAGGTCGTGCAGGGAGAAGACCTCAGGCATGGAGTTCAACAATTTTGATATCCTCTCTTTCCAGCTCGTGGGCAAGGGGGAGTCACCAAATTCGAAGGTAAGGTTAGCACAGTTAAGTGATGCTTCATCAGCTTTGACATCTGAACTCTGGTGCTGCTGGTCCATGACCTTCTGAACTGCATGAATCTCTGCCAGCACAACTTTAGGAGGGACTTTTATGTCGGTTTGCGTTCCATTTCTCAGCAAAACTGACAATTTGGAGAGACGTTTTCTAGGTAAAGTGTGCAAACAATTTGCAATCAGCAGGCCACTTGGTAAAGGGACAGATGGAGGCTCGAGCGTCACCCACTTTTCTGTGTGGGGACCATGTAGGTGGACAAAGCCGTCCAAGACCACTGTGCTTCCTGCGGGCACAACTTCAGGGGAGTTTCCCTTCAACTTCACATACCCCAGAGTCTCACTGCTGGCTTGTCTCCACCTAGCTTCCAAGACTTTAAGTACTGCTTGATAACCATGGAAGCTTGACTGGAAGCTCGCCGCATTCTCTTTAGCACACTTGCTGTAAAGCACATCTAAAGAATTTGTCCCAACTAGAATTTGGGAAAGACTTGTTAGATCTGGCACCACAAGGGCCAGGGTGGGGACCTCAACTTCAGTACCAATGAGCACCTTGGGAAATTTCAGCGTTAGCTCAATGTACCCCAGATACGGCACAGCCTGTCCGTTAGCTCCTTCTACCTCCAGCAAGTTTTCCAATGGCTTCAAGGGGTAGTCTGACAAATTGGCTTCATAAATCGACTGCGGAATTGTGGTCACCTGTGACCCTGTGTCTAAAAGGCAATCTACTTCTCTTGCTCCAATAGTGACCTTGGCTGTGCATTTTATCCCCACTAGCCCCTTTGGCAAGCGTTTCAATGGTGGTGCTTCATGGCTGCTCATATCAGATATTTGTCTGTAACATCCAGGGCGACAGTCTGAACGTCTGGTCTCCATATGCCCTGCTACAGAGACCCTTTTCAGTTTAAAGGCTGGGCAGGCCTTCCATGCAGAGAGTCCCATTGGCTTTGTTGCTCTCTCAACTTAAGGCGGTTCTCCTCGACTTTGGAAGGATTTGCAGCATTCTCACAATCAACGGCCAGGTGCCCATCCTCTCCACACCGGAAACAGTACCAGGGTCGTGGCCTGTTAACTCTCAGCTGGCCCGTCCTGGGGATTCTGTCTGTGTCTGTTCTAAGGGGTCTCTGCATGTTAGAAGTCTGAGGCATCCTACGAGTGACATTTTGAGTTTGCAGCTCCGCAATCTGACGTTGGAGCCTAGAGATTTCCAACTCTTCTGCATTGTTTTGTTTCAGCCCTTGGGTGACCGATGCTTTCACCGCCGCTACTTGGGTGCATAATTCCTCCACCATCTTCTTTAAAGCGGTCAACTCAGCTTTTTCGGAATGACTCTTTGGACACTTCTGATCAGGAGACTGCTTTAAGGCAGTGACTTGGGCTTGGATTTCAGCGACTTGTTTCTTTAGTTCGAAACTATCAGAGCTGGGCACATCACATGAACAGTCTGACACTTGGTTGGAGGCTGCTCGTGACTTCGGGTAGGCATTATGGGGCTTAGTCATACCAAGATGCTTCCTCATCCGTTCCTCTTTAGAGGCGTGTTTGTCTTCTTGAGTTCGAATGAGCACTGCTAATTCGGCAAAAGTGGGGGGTCGGATTTCTCTTTTTTCAAGCTGAAGATCAGCAATGAGGCCATTGTCCCAACACCCTCTGCAGAATTGTTTCAAAAGGTAACGGTCACGTTCGCTTTCTGCTATGCCACCTCGTCTGATTGCTGCACTCAAAATGACCTGTAGGCGGTGCAGGTAGTCTGATGGTTTTTCACTCTGATTTTGTAGAGTGCTCATGAGTTTGGCCAACAACTCGTCTCCGTCCTCGACAGAACCATATACAGACTCTAACAGCTCAAGATACACAGCAGGCAGGGCTGGAGGGCGCACATGTTTTACAATATCAGCAGCTGGAGGTAAGAGACTGTCAAGGATTTTTCGCGTTCTGTGCAGGTCAGAGATGGAAGGGTCATTTATCAAGAAGTCGACACTTGCACGCCAGGTGTCGAAATCTGGTTCATTGGGGGGACGAGGAGACCTCCCTGAGAAAACCCTCAAACGGACTGAGGTTTGCTGTGACAGTGTAGCTTCGCTTGTCTTCACAATGTGTTCAACCACCATTCTCTGTACACTGGGTGGGTCCACAATATTTGTGAAAGTAGGGCAGCTTGTCACAGTAATGTTATCAGTGGTAGTTTCTGGAGAAGGGGGAGACACAGATGTCGTTTTATTCTTGGTTGGGTTTTTAGTTTCTGAGCTTTGAGTTGGTGTCACTTTTGAATTAGTCAGGGGGCTACTTATTGACGATGGGGTGGTGGCCTCTGCACTCTGGGAGTCACTGCTAGAACCATGACAGCTAGCTTGCTGAGATGCTGCTGGAGCTTGATTTTCAGAATGGGCTTCTCTGAGTTTCTCCAGTTCCTCTTGAAGCACACTCTGGAAAGACATTCCACTTTCCTCAGCAATGGCCTTCAATTCCTCAAGATACCCTTCAGTGGCAGTGCAGATAGAAGGTTGAGTGTAGACAGTAGCTAAGGCACGCACTCGGAAGGTAACACCTGGGTCAGAGAGACTCCCCAAAGTTAAGGGTAAGAAGGGACACAAATTTTTAATTGCTGAGTTATGGTTATATTCTATGATGGCATTTCTGTGAAACTCTGAATCTTGGTCGTCAATGATAATATTGCGGCTAATTGAACCATATCTCTCCAGGTACTTTTCCAGCTCATTGTCTACTTCAGTTAACGTAAGGCCTTCGACTATGAGAGCATTTGCTACGTTAACGTTTTCTCGCTTCACGATATCCATCCTAACGATTGAAAATTTCAATAACCTGTTTCTCTTGTTTTACTAATTTCCCTTCTCTGTTTCTTTAACAGTTACCCTTGCTGCAAGAACCGGCTCCTGGCTGGCTCGCCAACTTTTATGTAACACTCGTCCTACAGTCTACGTGTTCACTATGTCTCGGACCAGATCAGAAGTCTAGGTTCGCTCTTGAGCCAGTGTTGCAGCAAGACAAGGGAAATAATCACAAAAGACAGGTTTGTAGTTGAAAGGTAAGTAGTTTTTCTTTTATACTCAAAGGGTAAGTCTTTTTCTTATACACTTGTATTAGTTTGTGTAACGTTGGAGAAAACCAACAAACAAAGGGGAAAACAAAAAAACAAAAAAAAAACAAACAAAATGACAGCTTCAATAACAAATTCACAAAAGAAACCTCTTGAAATAAATCCCTTGGAATTAAAGATGTTTTACTCAAATTATGACTCCTTGTGCGTTATTTATTTCTATAATTAGATATTTAGTTAATTAATTCTAGTTCACTCAATTTAGCTGCTCTAATGCCTTAGCTGGATAGCTATCCACTTTCAAACAACCCTGCTTCTTATTTTCACATAAATGGTAAACAAAGTGTATGTTCAATACCAAAATGTTAAATTGTTCAACTCAATACCCTTTGTATTCACTCTTTTTTTTTTTTTAGAAAATTTCAATAAGAGATGGAAAAATAAAAAAAATAAAAACAAAACAGCAATAGAGATAATTTCAGATAAACGTCCAATGAATGACACACCAAATCAGAATCAGAAATGACTCAAACAATTAAATAGGACATTAGCTCAGTTCAGTATCCGTCCTGTTTCAATGTTCAGTTAAAGAATTGCAGATAGGCAACTCTGAGATGAAACAAGTGAGAGGAAGAAAAAAAAAAACCTTCTTGTTCACAGTTGCAATAACGTCCAGGGAAGGAAAAAATGATACGTGTGGTCCTACCACTTTGATGAAACATGAAATTGTCCAAGTTCAGGAAAAACCAGGTTGGCTCGCCAGTTTCCACCAATGTTGAGCACTCCTCGTTGATGGCAGAAACAGTTCTAACTCAGAACTCCTCGTTCACTTTCAAAGAGAGATATCAAGGACCGGAAACACAGAAAATATAGAGAAGGAAAAAAAAAAAAACCCAACCTTGCAAAGACAAGGCAGAAAAAAGATAATTAATTACAATTAATTCTCTTTAAACAGCATTTACACTTCAAATGGCAATTATCACAACAAATTCTTCAAAATTAATATATATACACACATTTACTAGTGCTTATACCCTTTTCAACCCTAATAGAAACAACTATGGGCTAAAAATGAAAAAATGTGACGTCTTAAAATGACGTGCACTCAATTAGCTTTTATAGCTCGTTCCACATGGCTAGCAAAACTCCACGTGAGCTGCGTTACACACATTACACTCATGACGTCAACAAATGTGCATAAAACATTTTTTAGCAGCAAATAAACTCTTAATTTACCACTTAAATCACATTTTCTAAGTATATTTCACAAGAATTATACAGATCAGTACCATTTAAGACCACAAAAGACTGAACAATACACAAACTATGACTAATTAAGGTAGTTTATGAACTCACTTACCAAGAATCAAGTGCTAATGATTAGAAATAATCCCAGATGAATTAAGAAAATCTTTTCGAACGCCGTTTTCGTCGGATGAATCAGCTCAACTTCTCGTTTAACCCTTGGATTCAATACAAATGCAATGACAACTATTTAAGCAACTCTTTCCTGTCAACTATGTCAATAATGGTCCTGATTTCAGTTATTGATCTAGGTTTTCTCACTTACTTTAATCTCACAACTGCAAATGAATCTGCATCACCGCTTCAGCAGCCATTTCACTTTTTTCTCCGTGACGAGACTCACTTCTCTAACCCGCGCTAGAAATGATGACGCAACCCACTCAGGGCGGAGCTAACCCGAATGGTTCAACTTATTTATTTTTCTAGTCTGTTACATTTATTGTTATTTATTGAGCAATATTTAATTTCTTAAACATTAAAATAAAGTAATTAAATATTTATATGAAAATCGTTCTTTTCTTTTTGTTTCATAGGTTCGATATGAGTAATAGTAACCTTGGTTACACATGCACATATCCATTGTTCCATCCATCCATGGTTCAATTTCCATCCATTTCTAATGTATTTAAGTTCTTAAGTGTAATTAATGTAATCAGTTGTTCCGTCTGTCTGTTCATCCATCTATCCATTCATTCATTCATTCATTAATTCATTCATCATTTCATCTGTCATTCTGTCCTTTTATCCATCCATCATTTATTCATCCATGCATACATCCATTGTTCCATCCATCCATGGTTCCATAAATCCATCCATCATTCCAACACTTTATCTGTTGTTCTGTCTGTCTATTCATCCATCCATCATTCTGTTGTTTTATGTCAATCCGTCCATCCACATTCTAATATTTTATCTATCATTCTGTCTGTCCATCCATCCATCCATCCATCCATCCATCCATCCATCATTCTATCATTTTATCTGTCATTCCACTTTCTAGTTCTGTCTGTCTGCTGTTCCATGCATGCTGCTAACTAAAATCAGACCACCATAACATACAGTATAAGGATGTGCTTTTTTCCGTATGGCTGCTCATATATCTTCCACCACAAATACATCACATTCAAAGGTTATCTGTCTTTTTTCTCTTTTTCAGACTACAAGAAATAAAATTCAATACTGTAAATTAAGATCATGCAGGGCATTTTGAGAGTAACTGGAGGATACAGCAGTTATTTATGCATTAGGAACTTTTGACGTGTTTTACTTAATGTTGACTGAAAGACTTTGAATACTGTGTGCGAAGTGTATGGGATAGTTTTATGATGCTTTTATGGCCTTTTTTGAAGTTGAAACCGGCTCTTATTGAAAATGGTGATCAGTACTTTTTGTATCTCACAGAAGAAATAAAGGTTTGGAACAAAGCAAGAGTGTTTGTAATGACAAAATGTTCATTTTCAGCCCAGACAGCAAGCCGTTTCAGCCCAGATCTGGGCCACATCTGGCCCGCGTGAAATCCATGCAGGCCACATGTGGGCCAGATCTGGGCCGAAACTGCTTGCTGTCTGGGAGGTGAACTATCACTTTAAATGTCAGTCCTGTCATCACTTATTGAATTGACTGAAACCGATACATAAGAGCACCATCTTTCTTTCTTTGTGCAGCAATCAGAGGTTAATGAGCCAGTTGTTCATCCATAAACTGCAACTATGAGAGCTTAAACTACTCTTCTTATCAGCTTTGGACAGAGAGACATATTATGTGGAGTCTGAGTGAGAGATTGTAAGTTTGTCACCATTTTTTGTTACCAAGAGGACTCGCTCCTGAAGTCCCATTAAGACAAATGGATCTCTCAGGGAGCCGTCTGTCAGGCGTGAAGTGCTGGAAAGCAAAGCAATAACTCAACGTTAACTCAATGTGGGATAGGGAACTGACATCTGACTGCCGGCCTGTCAGTCTCTCGGTCAGTATAACGGACAGCACATATGCCATTTCCATGTCACATTAACACCAGTGTGCCGGCGGGCCGTTTCGTTATGCGCCATTAGACCCAATGACATGCATTATGAGCAGTGCTAAATGCATCGTGGGAAGACATTTGTGTTTGGTGTTTTTCTGGATGCCATAAGATGTGTTAGCAGATATGGGGCGGATTGTTATGGAATGTGCTGGCAGTGATGGGTGCTTTATGAGTATTGATGGAAATGTTATGGTAAAGCTCGGTATTTTACTAATAGTGGGTTATGTTAAAGGCAGTGTGTAATGTGCTGAGATCTGCAGTCTATATTAAGAAATACGAGGTGTTATGGGCTGTGTTATATGTTCACAGTGAGACTACATTTAACGTCACATAAGATGGGTAAAATGAGTTAGCAATAGGAAATGTGTGTGCAGTATTGTGCATTTTGCTAGATATATACCGTACAGACCAAAAGTTTGGACACACCTTCTCATTCAAAGAGCTTTTTTTATTTTCATGACTATGAAAATTGTAGATTCACACTGAAGGCATCAAAACTATGAATTAACACATGTGGAATTATACATGGAATTATATACATAACAAAAAAGTGTGAAACAACTGAAAATATGTCATATTCTAGGTTTTTCAAAGTAGCCACCTTTTCCTTTGATTACTGCTTTGCACACTCTTGGCATTCTCTTGATGAGCTTCAAGAGGTAGTCACCTGAAATGGTCTTCAACAGTCTTGAAGGAGTTCCCCGAGAGATGCTTAGCACTTGTTGGCCCTTTTGCCTTCTGTCTGCGGTCCAGCTCACCCCTAAACCATCTCGATTGGGTTCAGGTCCGGTGACTGTGGAGGCCAGGTCATCTGGCGCAGCACCCCATCACTCTCCTTCTTGGTCAAATAGCCCTTGATGCCTTCAGTGTGACTCTACAATTTTCATAGTCATGAAAATAAAGAAAACTCTTTGAATGAGAAGGTGTGTCCAAACTTTTGGTCTGTACTGTATATTCATGTAATTTCTAAGAAGCAAATGGGTTCTGTAGGATGGATTATCTGACATGGGTCATTCGATTTATGATTATGAATACTGTGGAAGTTAATTTATTAGATCTATAATGGATATTTATAATGGTATTCATAGATTATGATATGGATTACATATGTAACACAATGAATCTAATGATGTGCCTTTACGGTTCATTAACAGTCAGAATATATATAATATGTGGAAATTGTAATTCTGTAATTTATAAAACATGTGGAATTTTGTGTTGGAAAAACGCTAGGCAAAGTAAAGTGTATTACTGAATGAGAAAAGCATGGAATATTTTGAATTGTGTTGATATATAATTGTACAATTATGGGAACTTGTAGGGATTCATAAGAAATGTCTTTTTCTATATCATCAAAGTAAGGACAGTAATATGATTAGATGCATTAGATGAAATTAATGCCTATAAAATAATGTATTTATGGGGTGGTCTAATATAATGGTATGGATAAACAGATGAAGTACATTACATTATATATTATGAGAATTGTTGGGAATATAACAGACAATGTTGGATGCACTTTTTATAAGTTTGAGGACAGGAAGATTTTTAAATATGTTTCTGAAAGAAGTCTCTTATGCTCACAGAGTCTGCATTTATTTGATTGAATAAACAATAAAATCAGTAATTTTGTGAAATACTATTACATTTTAGAATACACATTTTCAATTTTAATATATTTTAAAATATAATATATTCCTTTGCTGCAAAGCTGATATTTTCAGCATCATTACTCCAGTCTCCAGTGTCACATGATCCTTCAGAAATCATTCTAATATACTGATTTGATGCTTTTATTTTCTTTGATGAATAGAAAGTTCATAACAGCATTATTTTTGAAATATGTATTTTTGTATTATTATAAATGTCTTTACTGTCAATTTTTATCAGTTTATTGCAGTCTTGGTGAATATTAATCCATTTTTTTTAAAGAAAAATCTTACTAACCCCAAATTTTTGATCAATATTAGTTAAGGTGAAGCATATAATGAGAAATGTGTGAAATATCACAGACAGTGCTCAATATTTATTGATTGGATGATGTTTATGGAAAGTGTAGGGAATGTTATGAACTATGTTGGGTATATATTGATGATGATTGAAGATGATGTATGTTATAAGAAGTATGGGGAGTTTAATGGGATGTGTTGGATATATTTTGAGCAAAGGCGAGTGTATTGAGGGTGTGTTTGGTGTATTTTGGGCTGTGCCATTCTCTGTTGGCTGGGGCTGGGGCTAGGGCTGTCAGAGGCACATGGATGGCAAAGCTGACTCAAGCTTTTCTCTTTCTGTTGGTCTGTCTGTGATCTGATGATGGAAGGCATTCCCCGCATTCCTTTACACACACACACACACACACACAGATTCACAAACAGTGTTAATTCACTCTCTCACACGCGCACACACAATATTCATGTGTTTGTGTATATTTGAAAGCTGAAGTCAGCAGTATGTGGAGTGACTGTGCTCAGCTTTATGACTGCAGTGAATAGGTTCATATTTATAAATCACATCAATGCCACGCCTGAGAGAATAAACAGACCTTGTTTACACAGCCCTGCTTTCATTGTCGTTTCACTGTTAACCTGTGGAACCCCAGTCATCCTACATGTTTATCACCTTTAACTCAGACAGTATAACAAAAAGAGGAGGGCAGTGTTTTGAGCCATACATAACTGCGAATTACCAGGTTATCGGTTGGGTTTTGACCGCCCCATTGCCTTTCTGAAATGACATGAATTACTTTCCTTTTGCTGAGTCGGAAATTAATAAGCACGTGTTGTACTACAGAGAGTCTAAGCAGCTGTTAAAAAATCCCAGTAATCTACATGATGCCAGTTAATCAGTTAACCTCTTCTAAAGTGAAAACCTATATGTTTGTAAGAAACAAAACCTTCATTAAGTCGTTTTTAAGTTGAAAGCAAAAGGTTTACAAACATCAAAAACACCAAAGAGATATACAGTATATATATATATATATATATATATATATATATATATATATATATATATATATATATATATATATATATGTATGTATGTATGAGCAAATTGCATATTTCAGAAAAAAAATTAATTAATTAATTAAATCTTCTAAAGTCAAGGGTATTCATTCAAGCTATAATAAAAAGTCAATCCAAAAGCAAACGAATTTAAGGTGAAACTGATGCCTACCTTGATTCGTACGAATCCAAATGTTTCCATATTCGCAATGTATCTGGGTGCTAAAATACTATTTATTATGTAATAGGCTTTGCACTTCACTCACATCAACATCATCCTTCACATCGGCTATATCAGCAAATTGAGGCACTGGTCAGGCTGAACACAACAGATTGTACAATGGAGCAGGAACGGAACAACGGAACATTCTATGTTTCTTTAACTGTATTTTATTTAGTTAATGAACGGGCCTTCAATGTCTTGAAATATATTGGGTCTCTGTCTGCACGTGAGGCGCTGGCGTGATATGGTCATTCCAACACTGGTTGGTTATACAGATAGAGCAAAACATCATTCAGAACTGTCAAGATTTGCTAAATAAATAAAACTGTCAAATAAATAAAACTGTAATGCTTTTTTAAAATAAAGAAACGTACTCGGGTACTAAACGTAACCTCGGTTCTCTCTAGAAGAGCGAACGAGTACTGCGTCTTAGCTAAGACGCTACGGGAAAAGTCTCTTTTCACGAAATACTGAAGCAAAAAATTATCCTTAATTTTGTATTTTTGTAAAGCGCATTTGCAGCAGTACACAGCCATAGGCGAGACGGCTCGCTCGCTCACTGGCTTGTTCTGCGGCAACTGCACAGCCTATCGAGCGCAGGCTGATGCAACATCACTTCCCGCCGAAACGGGTGTGGCCCAACCTATAAAAGGAGCTCGAAAAGGCTGACTCACCTGATTTATTTCATCGCCGAAGCGAACCAGAGTGAATCGTACGCACGGCAGAGAACGCAGTACTCGTTCGCTCTTCTAGAGAGAACCGAGGTTACGTTTAGTAACCGAGTACGTTCTCTTACGAGAGCTCTCTCGTACTGCGTCTTAGCTAAGACGCTACGGGAACCCGATGTAAAACGCCGTGCGCGCAGGGATCACACACCGATAAACCTGAAGCAACGCCCAGGATTTACAGTGCACAGTCACCTGAGGGACTCACAGAGAGTCCGGGACAGAAAAAAGGGGGAAAAACCCTCCGTCCCATATCTAGCAGCATCCGTAGATGCGGCAATATGACATCACACAGCCGAGGCAAGGCCTGACCAATGTGGCAATGCGGGTCTTACGCAATACTGCCCATATAACAGTCGGCAGCGCCTAGCGCTCATGAATTCAGAATTCCCCTCAGGGCCCTGATTCTTCTATACCGACAGCAGCCTTGCTTGCAAGGCGGGAACCTCCAGGTTATAGAACCTGATAAATGTAGACGGCGAGGCCCAACCCGCCGCCATACATATATCCTGCAAGGAGATCCCAGTAGACCACGCCCACGATGAGGCGACGCCTCTTGTGGAGTGTGCTCTGACGCCCAACGGGCACTGAAGGCCCCTGGAAGCGTAAGCTAACGCTATGGCGTCAACTATCCATCTGGATAGAGTCTGTCTCGAAACAGCCATTCCTTTGGAACGTCCACCGAATGAGACAAATAGCTGCTCCGTCTGCCGAAAGGCAGCAGAGCGAGACACATAAGCTCTTAAAACCCTGACAGGGCAAAGAAGACTCGAGTCTCCATCCTCCCCTGACACCGGCAGGGCAGACAGGGCAATAACCTGAGCCCGAAACGGTGTGCTGAGGGATTTCGGCACATAACCGTGCCTAGGTTTGAGTATGACCCTTGAGTCATTGGGCCCAAACTCCAAGCACGACTGGCTCACCGAGAGCGCGTGCAAATCACCCACACGCTTCACAGAAGCGAGAGCCAACAAGAATACTGTCTTGAACGACAGATGCTGAAGGCTAACCGATTGGATAGGCTCAAAAGGGGGACCCTTCAAGGCCTCCAAAACCGCCGCGAGGTCCCACATAGGGACTGACGGAGGTCTGGGAGGATTCAGCCTCCTAGCTCCTCTGAGGAACCGGATGACTAAATCGTTCCTTCCTATTGACTGACCGGACGCCGTTTCAGAAAACGCCGCGATGGCCGCCACATAAACTTTGAGCGTGGATGGGGCTCTGCCCTTATCCAACAGCTCCTGTAGGAAGGAGAGGACCTCCGTCACCTCACAACTAAGGGGTGAATAACCTCGAGCTGTGCACCAGCTGGAGAACACCGACCACTTCGAGGCATACAGACGTCGTGTCGACGGAGCTCTAGCCTGAGTGATGGTATTTAGCACTCCCACTGCGAGATCAGCGGGTAACCGTTGAGTGCCCATACATGGAGGGACCACAACTCCGGTTGAGGGTGCCAAATCGAGCCCCTGGCCTGCGAGAGGAGATCTCTCCTCAACGGTACCGGCCATGGGGCGACATCTGCTAATTGCATCAAATCTGGTTCTTCCAAAGAGGTGCCACAAGCAGTATTGAACATCTCGTTTCTCTCACCCGTTCTATCACCTGCGGAAGGAGGGAGACGGGAGGGAACGCATAAAGCGGGCAGCACGGCCATTTCCGTGACAGCGCGCTTTCGTTCTTGGAAAAGAATGCGGGGCAGTGAGCGTTTTCGTGGGACGCAAAGAGGTCCACCTCCGCCATGCCAAATCTCTCCCACAACAGCCGAACTGTTTGCGGGTGTAGAGACCATTCGCCCGTAGGGACATTGCCTCTGGACAGCCTGTCTGGACCCAGATTCTGCAGTCCAGGCACATGCACCGCTCTCAGCGAGCGCACGTTGCGTTGAGCCCAAATCAGGAGGCGTTCCATCAGCCTGTACAGGTTTCGGGACCCGAGACCGCCCTGGCGATTTATGTAGGACACCACGGACATGTTGTCCGAACGGACTACGACGTGGTGATCCTTGATATGGGGACAAAAGCGCGTCAGCGCATTCTCCACTACCAGCATTTCCAGGCAGTTGATATGATGGAGCTTTTCCCGTTCTGACCATAGGCCAAAGGACGGTCTGCCTTCGAGCAGCGCTCCCCATCCCGAAGTGGAGGCGTCTGTCGACACCATTTTCACACTCGGGGAAGTCCCCAGGCTTACACCTGATCGGTACCAGCCGGTCGCTGTCCAAGGTGCTAGAGCCGCAACACAGCTCTGATCGACCTTGAAATGCAGCCGGCCAGACGCCCACGCTCTGCGCGGCACCCGAGCCTTCAGCCAGAACTGCAGGGGGCGCATGCGGAGCAGGCCCAGCCGCAGAACCGGAGATGCTGAGGCCATGAGACCCAGCATCCTTTGACAGTGTTTGAGCGACACAGTCGCGCCGCAGCGGAAAGAACTCGCTGCGCGCTGAATGCCCATCGTGCGCTGTGGTGACAGTCGCGCCGTCATGGAACACGAGTTCAGAACTATACCCAGAAACAGGATCGTCTGACTGGGGTTCAGCGAACTCTTCGCCCAATTGACACTGAGGCCGAGCTTCTCGAGGTGATCGAGTAAAACAGCCCTGTGGTCCACGAGCTCCGCTCGTGATTGGGCCAGAACCAGCCAGTCGTCCAAATAATTCAGCACTCGTATGCCTCTGAGTCTGAGAGGAGCGAGCGCTGCATCCATGCACCTCGTAAACGTACGAGGAGCTACGGACAAGCCGAATGGCAGGACTGCAAACTGGTATGCCTGGCCCTCGAAGGCGAATCTCAAAAACCGCCTGTGGTTTGACGCTATCTGTATTTGAAAATACGCGTCCTTCAGATCTATTGACATGAACCAGTCCCCTCCGCGAATCTGCGCGAGGAGCTTCCTGGTCGTGAGCATTTTGAAACTGCGTTTCATCAATGCCTTGTTCAGCTGCCTTAGATCCAGTATGGGCCTGAGACCCCCGTCTCTCTTGGGCACCAGAAAGTATCTGCTGTACAGCCCCCCCTCGCTTTGAGCTTGAGACACAGGCTCTACAGCCCCTTTGCTCAACAGTTTCGATATTTCGGCCCGAAGTATGTGTGCTACTTCTGTTTTGACCGTAGTTTCGACGCGCGCTGAGAAGCGCGGTGGGCGTCGAGAAAACTGTAGCGAGTAGCCTCTCTTTATAATGCCTAGCACCCAATCCGAAACCCCTGGAAGCGCTGACCATGCATCTGCATGAATGGCTAAGGGCTGGATGTGACACGCGCTCTGTTGACTGGGCAACGGCGGCGCTCGAGTGTGCTGCGCATCTGAGGCGGGGAGCGCGCTGATCACAGCGGGCAGATCGCTCATCCTCGACCCCGTTCCGGTGCTTAACCGACTGGAGGGAGGCTGAGCGGGTCCCGTGGGACTCAATATATCTGCGAGTAACCGTGGGCTGCATGTGTGCACTTTTACCACTTCCAACTCGCCGTCTGCCTGTGCAGAATGTACGTGCACGGGCCTCGTTTTTACAGAAGCCCCGCGCCGTAAGTGACATAGTGTATGTGGGCACTGGGAAGTGGGCACGTTTACTATGCGGCGCGCTCGACCGATCTGTGTCGATCTTATGTGCGCCAGCCCTGTGTGCAGGGAACTGCAACAGCGGCGCGCTTGGGTGAGAGCTCGGCCGCAGCGGAACTCGAACACCGGCGCTTTTCCAGCAGTGCTAGGATGCTTTCGGGGCTTCTGGCTTCACCGCAATCCTCTGAGAGCTCTGTGGGGCCGGTCTAGAGCGGCTAGCTGCAGAACTGGAGCGCTTCGGCAAGAAGTGCTTGAACGCCTGTGAAGCTTTCTGGTCCTCGGCGAATCTCTCCACAAACTCGTTGACGGAAGATCCAAAGAGGCCGGCAGGAGTTAGCGGAGCGTCAAGAAACGCAGCGCGCTCAGACTCCTTGATGTCAGAAAGCGTCAACCACAAATGCCTCTCAGCCACCGTAGCGGAAGCCATAACCCGTCCCATGGCCTGTGCAGCGGACTTAGTAGCGCGGAGGGAGAGATCCGAAGCACTCCTCAGATCCGCGAGACAGATCGCTTCAGGTCCCATCTCATCCAGCTTGCGGAGAAGATCGCCCTGGAAAATCTGTAGCGTCGCCATGGTGTGTAACGCAGACGCAGCCTGCCCAGCAGCAGAGAATATCCGTGTGAGCAGCGATGACGTCATGCGGCAGGCTTTGGATGGCAACGCCGCCTTAGTCCGCCGTCCAGCAGAGGGCGGGCAAAGGTGCGCTGCTATAGCCTGTTCCACCGGCGGAAGTGACAGGTAGCCTCTGTTCTTAGCACCGTCCAGTGTGGAGAATGCTGGCGAAACAGATGAGCGGATTCTCGCCGAGAATGGAGCGTCCCAAGCCTTCGCCACTTCTTCGTGAAGCTCAGGAAGAAAAGGGGCGTGTTTTGAGCTTGAGGAAGAGCGCTCATCCGGAAGATAGCTACCATCCAGCCGGGAACGCGAAGGGGGCGCTGGTGCAGACCACTCGAGGCCGAGGCTCGCCGCGGCCAACGAAAGTACACGCATCAGCTCCTTATCGATATCCCCCCGTCTGCTGGGCCTCTGAGCAGCTGGCGCGAGATCCACGGAGCTCGTCCAACCCTCACTGCCCGAAGCAAGCAGAGAGTACGTGTCTTCTTCCTCCGACGCGGGCCTGAGATCCACTTCCTCCGATGACGCGTCGGCAAGCAGCGGACACTGAGCATCGGGAAGCGATGCAGGGGAGACCGGCGAAGCGGAGGGAACCGGCGAGCTCGGCCGAGCTGGAGGCGGTTCTGGTAGGCGCTGCGAGCGGCGCTTCTTACGGCGCTTCTTACGGCGCTGCGGCGCAGCGGATGATGCAGCCTTCGAGAAGGATGCCAGGCGAGTCCTCAGAGTCACCATAGGCATCAGCTCGCAATGAGGACATCCGCCATCAGCGAGCGCGAGCGCTGCATGGTCTTCACCCAGACAGGAGACGCAGATGACATGACGATCTCCTTCACTGAGCGGGGTTCTGCACGAGCCGCACGAAGGCATCTTTAAAAAGACGCAGCTCTTTTGTGAATGTGCGTCGCAGGGCGAACACACACACAGAGTATAACAGAACAAGGATTATAAAGGATATGGGCGCCGGATAGCGCAGCAGGAACGGCAGTGGAAGGCGGCGGTGCCAGCGGCTTCAGGATGGCTCGTCCTGCTGATATGCTCTTCCAGACGGCGCTTGCTTCCTCGTGATCCAGCGATGCGTGAGCTTCGCTGAAGAGATGAAAAATCAGGTGAGTCAGCCTTTTCGAGCTCCTTTTATAGGTTGGGCCACACCCGTTTCGGCGGGAAGTGATGTTGCATCAGCCTGCGCTCGATAGGCTGTGCAGTTGCCGCAGAACAAGCCAGTGAGCGAGCGAGCCGTCTCGCCTATGGCTGTGTACTGCTGCAAATGCGCTTTACAAAAATACAAAATTAAGGATAATTTTTTGCTTCAGTATTTCGTGAAAAGAGACTTTTCCCGTAGCGTCTTAGCTAAGACGCAGTACGAGAGAGCTCTCGTAAGAGAACCTATTTTCTACCATCTCGTTTTCCTTTCCATGAACTTTGGATCTTGTCACAATTAACCGAAACACATTTTTTTTCTTTTGTTTGTTAATCTGTCAATGATTTAAGTGAATTACATTTCATGTAGGCCAATATAGACTATTCCTTTTTATGTAAGCCTATAGTTTTATTATGTTTTCTCCCTTCACAAGCACTGTAGGTGCGCGTGATCGGTTAAATCCATTTTACACTATCCTCGGATATTCTCTAGCCTAATGCATTGCCATTGCTACTTACCTATGATGAATTTACAGCTGAGCGCAGGCATTTCACACGTTGGATGCGTCAGCATCACATTTGTATATCTGAATTCCTGATTGGTTGACAAGAAAATTTCTGATATTAAATGGAATGATAAAATAACGTTATTAACTGGTTAACGCCTATTTCAAATTTTCGATTGTTCGGAACTATAAAATTTGATTTAGTTTCTGGTTCTGTTCCTGTCAAAATCTCATTGTTTCTGGTTTCCTGTCCTACACCAACTGTTTTTCAGTGTGGTTGGCAACAGGTGTGTGTGTTTGGGAGGGGCTGGTGTGGTCATTCAGAGTGTGTGTGTCTCTCAGCGGTCAGTCTGCAGCAGTATGTTGTGTGCTGTGGCAGAGTGATGGGGATCTCTAACATTATGCTGAGAGTAGAAAAAGAGAAAACTGCCCGCCATCCAGCCATCGAGGTCAGAATGTCACTTCAAGTCATTCTTTCTTAGTTTTTCTTGTAGTCAACTCGAAGCTGCACATGCACCTGTTCTGAAAATACCAACTCTGACTTACGGCTAGACATCAAGAGGGATGTGAAAACGCAGCTGATGGTGTTTCAGCTCCAGTACTTGGTCATAGCAGATTAAGTTTAATTATTGTGTGAGGTTTGGCCATGTGTCTTCTTCAAAAGTGAAGCAGTCTCACTCTTAATATCTGTTGTCTTGGTTGAGGCTGCTGTTTTGGAGTGTTTAAAGGGATATTTCACACAAAAATGTGTTATCATTTACTCAAAAAAAGAATAAATGTTGTGATAATGTGCTCTCAATATGTGTCTTGTACTACAATGGAATATGCAAGTCAGTGTTATTTTAGTATAATTGAGATACTATAGTAGTTATTTTTTGAATATTTCAATTGAGTTTTTATTTTTGGACTGTACTTTTCATTTTCGAATTAAAGTTTTATTAATTTTTTGTGCTTATCATTTTTATTAGTTATTTTTAAATGTCTATATAGATTTATCCATTCCTCTTTCTGGTACATAAAGTTGAAAATGCTTTAGCATTTAGTAAGTGTTTTTTTTTTTTTTTTTTTTTTAGCATATATATATATATATATATATATAATAAATTTATTTTATTTTATTTATTTTTTTTTTTGGGGGGGGGGGTCTTTTGCTGAGGATTGACTGGTGATTTGTCTTCAATGTATTGAGAGAAGCAATTCAAAACATTTTCTGTTTTGTTCCATAAAAGAAGTAAATAATTTTCATTTGCAGGTGAATTATCGCTTTAATATAATTTGTGTGAGATTAGCCTTTAATGAGCCAAGAGAATCAAATTATTCATGTTTTATGTTTCATAGTGTCTTAGAAAGCTGATCTAGCTTGCTAATAATTACCCTTGCATTTTACATTATGAATATCTTTGGCTCTGTGATAAATGGCTTATGCTCTTCATTTGTAAGTCACTTTGGATAAAAGTGTCTGCTAAATGAATACATGCAAATGCTAATTTAGTGTTATCAAGCTTTGTTGTCAAGAAGGAAAATGGCAAGTTGTTTCTGTCCTTTTCTGTTTTATATGAACTTAAACATCCACTGTAATGTAATTGCTTGTTTCAGCTGAAACATTTATCTTCTAGGCTGTTTGCATAGCTCTATTCAATGTGTTTGTGTGTGTCAGCTTCATGTCACATGACTAACAGAGGCAGACAAAGAGAACACAGCTCATGACAATGGCTTATGTGACAGCAGCACGTGTAGTATGCAGTGTTCATGTGGATTTGATTGGAGCTATTTTACTTCTACTTTCAGTATGTGTGCATGCATGATGATAATTGATGATAAAAAAATGGCATCTTTGACCATTAGTGTGACCTAGATGGTATTTTTGAAACAGTATTATATGATTAAGGGAACTAACAATGGGGTCTCAATTACTAATAACTGCATATTTGTTTGTATAAGTGCACAGAAAAGAGTTACTGTAACTCATTTGGAAAACCAATATACTGTGTATATGAAGTAAATATTCTGCTTTATGCTATGTAATAATTATATGTGTGTATGTATACGCCGTAAAAAAGTTTGGGGTCGATATGCATTTGAAAAAATTATCTTATGCTCACCATGACTGCATTTAATTGATCAAAAATATTTTTTTACATATTACATATTTATTTTTACAGTTTAAAATAACTTTTTTTCCCCCATTTTAATATATTTTATTTATTTTTTTATGTAATTTTCAGCATCATTACTCCAGTCTTCAGTGCCACATGATCCTAATCCCATGGTCTGATATGTCGATTTGCTGCTCAAAAAGCATTTATTATTATTATCATTTTTATCATGCTGCTTCACGATTTTGTGGAAATGATCTATCTTTTTTCAGATATTTTAATATCTTTTATATATTATATATATTTTGTGATATTTTAATATAGATATTGAATTTACAGTTCAAAAGAACAGCACTTGTTTGAAATCTTTTTGTAACATAATAAATGTCTTTTGAACTATTTAATACATCCTTCTTAAAATGATAAACATACTATTTAAATGTAAAAAAAATAAATAAAAAATAGATAGTGACGTGAATGTTTGAGAGACTCAGTGAGTTTAAAGCTCATTACAGCAGCAGAACATGAGCTGTTAAGGTGAGTGATGGGTTGCCGTTAGGTAACCCTAGCAACACAACTCATCTTTTGAAAATTAAGAGGAGCTAAATACTGGTCATGAATCAGGAATGTCTGTGCACACGCGTGTGTTGTTCTCTCTCACACACACACACAGCCCTAATAAAACCGTTGGTTATTTATACATCTGGCTGTTTAATTGTAACGCCCCAAAGTAACACACAGACAACACATTAAACCAATGAGGTTAATTACAAAAACATTCAATCTGCGTCTCTAAACCTTCTGTAATACATATATGACCTTACATGCATTATACATGTGAATGAGAGATGATACCAGGGAATGAACTTATTCACTGGTGGAAGCATTATTATGGATTATGGACTGATATTTTGGCCTTAATCGACAGCTGTTACTTACGAACACGAACTGTAGCTTTTTCACTTCACAAGATGTTAATTGATGGAATGGAGTGGTGTTGATTACTTGTAGATTATTGTGATGTTTTTTTATCAGCTGTTTATACTCTTGTTCTGACGGCACCCATTTACTGCAGATCACCCATTGGTGGGCAAGCGCTGTAATGCTAGTTTTTCCTCATATGTTCTGATGAAGAAACAAACTCTTGGATGTGTAATTTTTGGGTGAACTATTAATGTCTAATCCACAAGGATGCATTAAAAAGATCAAATGTGACGGTAAAGACTTTTACATTTGTCACAAAACAATTATGTTTTAATTAAATGCTATTCATTTGAAATTTCCTATGATTTTCCTATGCTTTTCCTGTTCTTTCCATCCATCTCGTCATGATCCCTCACATCCATTTTCCCTTTTCTGTCATTTCTTCTCTCTCTAATGTATGGCTCTATCACGTTCCTGCATATTTCATACCCACATGCATATAAACCCCAAAACGTTGGGTTAGGTTCTTAAATAATATACAATAGACCTCTGCCTCTGGCTTCTTTTCCTGTGATAGCAGGGTTTATGTAGAGGGAGTGTAGCTGTGAATATGACTTCTTTGGCCAGAAAGGTTGTGGCCTGGCTCTGTGTGGGTCACTTAGTTTAGTGGTTTGGCAAAAATCACCCTGTGGGCACTGACACTGCCCTAACCCAGATTCAGTGGTATGCAAAGTACAGCACAGCCGGGCTGTGGGGGAAGGGAACTACATCTGTATATACATCTGCAAAGCTTGCATTCATAGTGTTATGCACTAATGCACTGTGGGAAATGAGTGTCACTGACTAGTGATGTCAATGTAGTAATTTATGTTTTAGGGTGACCCATTCAGTGCCAATTAGGATTTTTGTTTTGCACTGGATTTACTGGATTTTGAAAAGCAGATATTGTTTGAAAAGGATCAGTTTCGGGTTCACTGGACAACAAAATATTGTTTACTAATAATTATTGGTTGTTTTTAACTGCAGGGAGCGCAACTGAGTGCATTTTTGTTTTATAAATAAAAATCTCATTCATTTCTTAATTTTTACTGTAGAAAACGAGATTTGAAATGATTCTGCCATATTTTCTGAAACCACTCATTAGTAGTATATAACCTTTTTAGTTCAATTTCATGAAAAAAATGTTAGATAAAGACAGTGTTCAAAGTCTTAAGCCCCACCCATTTTCATGCAGATTCTCATTATTGCTGTGCCTTATTCTATTTCTGTGGTCAGGTTAAACAAAGTTTAATGTATTTCTACACTACAACTATGGTCTTCCACTATCTTTGGCGCAAACATTTGGTGTGTCTCTGGAAGCTCCGGATGTTCAAATCGTTTCTTGGAAGCCAACGAGAATCAATTGCCTTTCATTTAATATCTGCTGCAGGTTTGTCCTTTCGCTTTTGGTGTCAACATCTTTCCGTCAGATTTCTTTACTAATGGCTTCCCTTAAGATGATCAGGTTATATTGAAGTTTTTCCATTTGCAATTATTTTTCTACATACAATTATGGATAAACCATTTAATTGCTCTTCCTTGTGTTAATATACAGAATCCTTGAATTGTGAAATGAGGCTCTTGTTTTACAGTGTTGACAGTTATGTCTCCTGAATTGTATGTTTTGGAGTCTTGCTACAGTTAATTTCTCATATGTCGCCAAATTGACTCAAACATATTAGTTATCAGTTCTAACTACTTAAGGTAAGTAAGGTAATAAGCTAGCCACAGGATATTGCATTAGCTATTAATCTATGATATTTTGGTGGCATGCTTATTTATTTATGCTAAACAATCTGCTATTATTTATTTAAATATATATATGTATATATATATAATATATTATTGTGGCCAGCCTAAGGCACACCTGTTCAATAATCATACTGTCTAATCAGCATCTTGATATGCCACACTCGGCAAAGGAGAAGTGCTCACTAACACAGATTTAGACAGATTTGTGAACCAAATTTGAGAGAAATATGCCTTTTGTGTACATAGAAAAAGTCTTAGATCTTTGAGTTCAGCTAATGGAAAATGGGGGCAAAAACAAAAGTGTATATATATATATATATATATATATATATATATATATATATATACTGAACAAAATTATAAACATATATATACATATTCATACATATTAGGGCTGTCAGTTAACCTGTAAAAAATTATGATTTTATTATTAAAATAAAAGTTATGTTGGAGTTATTATATTTAAATGAACATGTATTAGCAGCATCACCTTATTCCACTGTTGAAACGTATGATTTTTCAATTTTTCCAAGTTGATTTGTTGTGAACTATGAATAACGACAGTAGCAAATAGTTGTTTATCATAATGAGCTGTAATTGTGAATGTTGACTGTACAGTTTTGTTTAGTACATTATTTGTACTGTTGATGAAGAATAGCAATAATGTTTGCCAAAATTGCTTGGCTCTTTATTTTGTTGCAATAGTGCTATTACTTGTCATTTTTTGTTGGGAAGTACAAAAGAGAAAATAAATATAAAAATATCAAAGCACATCTAATTTATTCTGTCTTTAAACATCCCGAACATGCATCACATTATAATGATTTCCTCATAAGTAGAAACCATCTTGGAAGTCTGAGACTCAAAATAAATATTCTTATTTGGTTCAATGTTGTACATTATAGATTCAGCACAAAATATTTTCTTATCCAATATTTTTCACTGTATAGGCAATATTATGTAGGCAATATTGTTTCTTAATGTAAAAATATTTAAAAAAAAATAAAACTTAATAATAAATATTTATTGAGGAGCAAATCAGCATATAAGAGTGATTTCTGAGGGATCATGTGACAGAAGACTGGAGTAATGATGCTGAAAAAAAACAGAATAAATTGTTTTAAAATGTATTCAAATAATAAAATGTTATTTTAAATTGTAATAATATTTCACAATAGTACCATCTCTGATTAAATAAATGCAGTTGGTAAACATAAGAGACTTCCTTCAAAACCATTCAAAAATCTTACAAAACAATTTAAAATCTTACCCAAATATGTGACCCTGGACCACAAAACCAATCTTAAATGTCAGTTTTTCGAAATTGAGATTTATACATCACCTGAAAGCTTTCCATTGATGTATGGTTTATTAGGATCAGACGATATTTGGTCGAGATACAACTATTTGAAAATCTGGAATCTGAGGGTGCAAAAAAATCTAAATACTGAGAAAATTGCCTTTAAAGTTGTCCAAATGAATTCTTAGCAAGGCACATTACTAATCAAAAGTTATGTTTTGATATATTTACATTAGGAAATTTACTAAATATATTCATGGCACATGAATTTTGTAAACCACATTATACATTTAATTATAGTCATCGTCACAAGACCAACATTTATGAAGCAACACTATCGTCAACAGCAGTCTCTTTCATATTAGTCACAGTCCTGCGTTCTCTTTAAATCTGAGTTCATCTGCTCCTGCCTAAGGGACGGTGCCGTACACACACTCTGAATGCCAGCATGTGGCCCTGCATTGTAAAGCCTGAATGGGTGAGATCCCCATTTTGAAAAGATGCCATGGCTTGGATGGTGATCCTCACATCTGAAGATCATCTCATCAACTTCCATTCAGTCCAAAACAAAACAACCAGTGTCAGAACAGTGCAATCCAGTATCTGCGCGTTATCCAAATATAAAGTTATCCAAACAAATGCACTGAACTAATGTTCTCATATGGTCTTGTTTTTTTTTGTTTTTTTTTTATATTTTTGATTGTAGGTTAGATAGCAGTTGGTTTAATTAAACCAATACATGCAATGGCAAAAAACGCTGCACGACTGATTCAGAACAACTAAGTTTAATGTTTTCAGAGACAATAATGTCAATTTAGGCAGTGAAAAAGATGCATGATGGGAAATTGAGTTTGGAGCGCTCGAGGGTTAAATGATGCCTACTTTCTTATTTCCACTGCAGCTGGAATCACATTGATGTTTGTTTGTGCTGTAATCGTCCTGAAATTGTAAGCAGTAGGTTGATTTTGCAGTCTTGAAATGTTCATTGATTTTACAGTTTTGCTTTTAAAAATGTGCTTTACTTGAGGGCTACTGTTGTATTACAGATTCCAGTCTGATGTATTTCATCATTTCATTGTGTTACACTCGACAATATTCATCTACATAACGCAGGAGTTGCTTTGTTGATGCAACCGAGCGGCTGTGAAGGTGTATGTGTTTGTTTCAGGCTGTCTTTCTCTGAGCAGTAGATGGCCCATATATGTCACATCTGTTTCAGACTGGCCAAGAGCTCTTCAGAGACAACTGCTTGACTGCATGTTGGATACGTATCAGTATATCATTTCATAAACAGACGATTTAAAAAGAAAACTTTAACATATGACCTCCATGATTTATACTAATTTTGTGATTAATGCAGAGAGATAGAGAAAGAGAGGGAACTTAAATTAGTACATGATGCAGACCAGAAGTTAGGGATGTAAATTTTTGATAATTTCCATGATCGATCGTTGTTTAAATTGAAGATCAATTATTCGAATAATCGTTAACCTTAATGCTGCAAAATGCGTCTACTGCAGCGACACTCAGTCACCGGTATGACAGATGTGAAAAAGCATTAAAAAAAAAAAACTTCTCACCCGAATTAAAGGGTTTTTAGTCTGAATAATGCTAATAATATGATTGTAAAATTAATAGATGTGATTATGTTCATTTGATTAAATGAAGAGAGCGTGCCGTTTGGGATCATTTTACTTTGTTGACTGTTTCCCGTCACGGAGACCGCTGAACGCGCCTCTTTAAATAGTTTTGTGGTGCTTGTTGCTGTATTTTAAAACAAAATTGCAATGTTTTCAAATGACGTTATGGCATTTAAAATAAAATGATCCCAAACATAACTGGCTTATGTGACTTTGCTGCGCATCAGAGAACCGCTTCCATTGGCGCTGCTGCACCAAAACACACTGTCGAACGCATGAACCATTTTATGCAAGTATTATGACCAGTACTTAATTTGATTTTGCTGGATCCTGTTCTGTAAACTGATTTTTTTCATTTTTGCGTCCTGGTAGGCCAATTTGTTTTTAAAAATCCAGCATTTGCAGTGCATTATATCGTGACAATGCATGGACATGCATACAAGGATGAGCAAGCGCAGGTTTGGCTGGATGTATTAGGAGGTATGCTCACATCTCGTTCGGCACAATTCCAAATGTTTCCATATTTGCAATCACAGGCGGATGGTGAACCAACTCTAAAAGCAAGGCTAAAAGAAGCCTAATGTATTTAACATCATAAACACATCTTTTTAGGCAAGTTCCAGACATGGGTGTCATGTAGGGTAAATATATATATATTTTTTTTATGGGACTGAATTTGTATTTAACGAGATTACAATTTAATAATAATGTCAGAAATGTATAATGTTTCCTTTCAACGATTATTCAAACAGAAAATAAATTATATATAGAGAGTGACATTATCACTATCATTGTTCTTGAAAGTTCAAAAGAACAGCATTTATATGAAATAGAGATTGTTTACAACATTCTAAATGGTTTTGCTGTCACTTTTGATCAATTTAATACATCCTTGACACTTTCCAAAAAAATATTACTGACTCCAAACTTTCGAATGCTTGTGGATGTAAAATAAGAGACTACTATTGTGTCATCTTGGGTTTTTATGATCCGTTATTGCTAGTAAAAACACTGGAATAAGTACAGTAGCTAGTAAAACACAAACCCATCATGCACCATTGACAGACTTGTAACTTTGATTATCCATAATATTGTTCAGCTACTGTTAAGATATGAGCTATCCAGTCAGCGTAATTGAGTCAGGTTTCAGTGCAAGCGAGGCAGTATTTGTACTCTTGCTGAAAATATGTGGAAATATTATTCAGTATGTGGTGGGAAAAAAGCGTAAGACAGAGAGAAACAGAGAGCTGTAATATTATATTATGATTTTTTCTTCTCATAGCAGAAAAACTGTTTGGTTTTCCACCGTCCAATGAAACTATGCGCATCAAATAACCACTAGAGGTTTTACGCTCAATTCACACACAAACACACAACTCTCTCTCTCTCTCTCTCTCTCTCTCTGCCAACAATTCTTTTGTATCCCATCTCCATAACAACAGCCTGAGTGGCTGAGAGCGAAAGAGGACAGAGAGAGTGAGTTTCTAATATTCACCGCATGGAAAGGCGTAGCTGCGGAGAGCATGTGTGAGTGTGTGTGTGAGAGTCGGAGATGCTCAGATGGTAGTGTGCCGGGACAGAACCAGGGCGGTGTGATGACTTGAAGCACAGAGTAGATGAAGACGCAGGAGATCAGCTCACGCCACACATGGTGAGAGACCCACGCCTTTTACTTGATCTTGGCAGGAGACAGGTGTGTGAGAGAGAGAGTGTGTTTGTGTTTGTGTGTGTGTGTGTGTGTGTGTGTGTGTGTGTGTGTGTGTGTGTGTGTGTGTGTGTGTGTGTGTGTGTGTGTGTGTGTGTGTGTGTATGTGTGTGTATGTGTGTGTGTGTGTATGCACGTGTGAGAGTGTGTGTGTGTGTTTGGCGAGCCTCTATCTTCTGAGGGTTTTATGTAACAGGCTATAAGACCAGAGATGGTAAGACAGAGCTACATTAATGTCATACTGTATGTTGCTTGCGCTCAGCGGTGTATGCTGGAATTCTGAAAGGAGGAGACAAACTCTTTGCATTTGCAATTTTGCATTTTTATTTATTTATTTATTTATTGTTCTTAAAAAGCATTTTGAGTTCTTGTGTAGCATTTAGATTACACTATGAACACCAACAACAATTTAAGACTACAATTTTTTTGTATAAATTACCTTGCTATTTTTAAGTCTCAGGAGTTTTATTACAAGCGTTTGAATTTTACATTGCTTCAATATTCTAATTGTAGTAATGCTGTTAACTGTTATTTAGTATTATTAATGCACAGAAAAAATTTATGGAGAAACAGTACAGAAAACGCAAATTTCACAAATAATTACAAAGAAATGAAAAATTACATTAAATAAAAAAATATTTTAGAGTATAAATATTTATTGTAAATCATACTACTATTGTCTTTATTTCCAACTTTGAGGGACAAAGTGTTGGCACCTTCTTTTTGGACCATTTCTTAAGATTTCAGTAAAAACACTGATTCACAGATTTTTTATTAATTTTTTACTCTGTTGTAATTAACAAATTTTAAGTTAGTATACTATTTATTAAAACCACTTCAAAGTATCAATTAGTTTTATGATGATAAGTTTCTAATGTTACATTGCATAAATAGTATAATTATATAGTTCTTTGTTACTACTAACTGTTAATTGACTATTAGGCACCTCCTTTTTGGATGATTAGTTGAGTAAAAAATAAGTAAAAGTGGACATCGTTTCTGGTTTATTTAGATTCAGGTGTGACAAAAAGTGACTTTGTTTGTTTGATCCTTTGAGTTATTTATTCTGTTTACATCCATTTCCACTAGTTTTACCCATTCAGAGCTGATTTGTTTAACGGATGTGAACAGTATAGGCAGGTATTGTTCTACTGACAGAGTGATCAGCCAGTCACAATGATGTGCTTTCATCACAGCTTCCTCACACATGACTTTTAGTTTGTATTTTGCCAGTAACACACAACCACATTCATGACATTTACAGTCCTTTGTTTTCCGTACAATGAACCCCAACATTCTTCAAATATATATTTGGTGTATTTGAGCTGTAAAGTTATTTACATTTTCCTTTTAAGTCTTGTGGTTATACTATTGCATTGCATTGTCATGCTTCAAACTTATTTTATTTTATTTATTTGATAAACTGGGGGAACAGTCAAAATATTTTTTTGACATAAATGTTTTTTATAGAAAATGTTTTTTTTTACTTCCAAGACATTAATGTTTTTTATAGAAAATATTTTATAGTTATAGAAAAACAAGTTTTTCAACAAGTCCAGAGTCTCGATCATAACATTATAACAGGCACCTTCCTATTAGAGACCTACACGATCGCGGGACCCATCACAGCAGAGTGCGGTGCAGGACAACGCTTGATGGGCGGGTACATGTGTGCTTGATGCAGGAGAATATTTAGGGTGTGCTCATACTAGGCAATCTTAACTGTGCCGGAGTATAGTTTAGCAGTCCCTGGCTCGGTTGGAAGAGGTGGGCAAGAGCGAGGTTCAGTTATATAGATCAGTGAGTGTGATCGCTAATCGTGCCTGATCTGTCTGAGCGGCAAATATATTATCTGTAAAGCAATATATTGTGAAAGGGATTTGTGTTACTGCGTCCCATGCAACTTAAAATAATAAACCACCACAAATTTAAAAAAAATTATTCACTGCACTGTGTTGAGCAAAAGCGCTTCTCTGCTGTCTTCATGTGCAATCAGAAACTTCCTATTTCCAACTTAAAAAGTCATGATTGTGAGCTTGTTGCATTTTCTTATGTTAAAAATAACAGTGGACAGTGGTTTGTGAATGTTGATGCTTAGCCTAAATAATTTGTTCGGAAGCATCCTCTCTTGTGACCCATGATTTGTCTGTATGTGTATTAAGAGCCAGTGAGCAACGGACTTTCATAGTAATAAAAAACTGTGTTGATGCGCAATAAAATAATTGTCAGCGTTAATAAATGAATACGCTAACGCGATAATAAAGCATTAACTTGCCTAGCCCTAATACATATATAATATATAAATAATTTTCAATATTAGTTTGATGTGTCACAGATTGTACAATTGAGCATCTCTAAGAATCTCTTGGCTTATTATTATCTTACTTTATCTTACTTGTTAACCAGTGTTGTGCCTGAACGCGTTCATTGAACGATAGTTCATGAACTCGTTCATATTTTGGGCAAACGTGAACTAAACGTGCTGTATTAATGCCTGATGAACGTTACTGTGAACTCGTTCATTCTGGTGTCTGTGAACGGCACGCTCTCTCAGGTTAACTTCGTTCAATAGGGTGCCAGATTTCTATAGAGCCTTCCAGGCGAAAACCCGGCTAAAACACACCGTAAACGGGTCTTAATATGTAGCGGAAAAACACCCAACCTTGCAAAACCAGCCACCAGCGTCGCACCGCCGTCCGCCGCATGCGTGACGCGTCATCAAAAAAAAAAACAGCAAACGACAGCAGCATGTAGCAAGAAGGCGTATGATCATTTAAAAGAATTTTATGATGTTTATGACAAGGTCGGTGAGAATGGGAGCCAAAGCATTAAAGCAACAATGAGGAAATGCTGTCCCCTCAATGCTAATGTAAACCCTGGTTGGATAAGGATTCAAAATTGGATATGAAGATGAAATCTGACGCATAGCTTCATTGCGGTCAGCATAGCTCGCAGCAACGTATGGAAAAAAAGAACTATGAACTAGTTCATTTTTGGAACTGTGAACTTTAGTTCAAAATTTTGTAGTGTGAACTATGAACTGAACTAGTTCATTTTAAAATTTGTGAATTGAACTTTGAACTAGTTCATGTAGAAAGTGAACTTTCCCAACACTGTTGTTAACATATATATATATATGTATAGTTTTCATTCTTACATGATAATGGTTTGTGTGACTAGTCATGAAAAGATACTGTGAAGTTTTTGGGTGAAAGAATCCAGCTGTAGATAGAATTAGATTTTCTCTTCAAAGTAGACTCTCTTGTGAAAATGTTGTTCAGTGCTTTTTGAAATGATATGTTATATGATATTAAACAATGAATTGTGGATCAGGATTGCAGCATCAACAGATTTTCTAATGCATTTATTAAGGCTTCCGTCTGTATATCTCCGAAAAGCTAAAATTAAGTCCATTCCGTGGACTACTGTGGAGCTTTATTCCATCTCTGTTTCTTCCGCTTGGGAAAACTTGCCTGTTTTTGCTTTTATCCTTCTTTTGCATTATTCAGCTTGCCTCACATCTCTCTCCATCTCTCTTTCTCTCGTTTTTCTCATTCCCTTAGGCTAACTTGAAGAAGTTTATGGAATATGTTCAGCAAAGGAACGTTGAGAAGGTATCAAAGTTTCTGGAGAAAGGGCTCGACCCAAACTTCCACGACCCAGATACCGGAGGTAAGCGACACCACCTTTCCTAAAAAGTAAATTTACTAACATCTTCTAATTACCCAACTCCCTGTGGTTGTTTTATAAAAAAAGAGCAGCGTGAACATTCTTCAAAATATCTCCTACTGTATTTCATGGAAGAAAGCAAATTTTTGTTAAAGCATTCCTATAAAATGGATCAGAAATGCATCAAAAATGTCATCTGTTGTTTCTCTGTGCTTAGAATGTCCATTGACAATGGCGTCGCAGCTGGAAGGTTGTGCAGAGCTCATAAAGGTTTTGAAGAATGGAGGAGCCCATCTGGATTTCAGGACCAGAGAAGGCATAACTGCCCTTCACAAAGCAGTCCGCACCAAGAACCACACGGCACTTATTGTGAGTAACACACACACTCGTCCTGCCGACAATAAGAGGGAACATGGGGTTCTCATACATACTTGAAAGAGACATCAGAGATGTGTGTGTCTGTCCAGACATGAGTCATAGAGTGGCACAAAGATGAAAAGCATTCATTGACACCGGGCTGTATAAAAGCTTGCTGTGTTTTATAATGGTCAGAGCAGATCTTTTGCTGTACACAACTGATGTGTCATCTGTGAAGTGAGGCATATCAGTGTTGTTTTTATATGTCAATGACGTATTGATCACAACATTAAGAAGAGAGAGAAGCTGTTGTGAGGAAAGAGGACCAGAGAGAGCAATTCGCGGAGCAGATACAGTCTTTAATAAAAAACACAGGAGCTTGACAGTTCTAGTAGAAACGGAAAAAAAAACTCAAAAAAGGGAAAAAACTGGAACTTCTAGGCTCTCACTCCTCTCTTGACCACGCCGAAGGGACACGGGCACAGACAGCCTCGAGAGGTAAGCGCACTGGACACAGGCAGACACAACTTGTGAGAGACCGACTGGAGGGGCAGGTTCAGAGTAGAGAGCCAAACCCTCTGACCACAAATATATCTAGGGCTCTTGACTCGGCGGCGATTAGCGACCCGTAGGGTCCGTTCTCTAGAACGGCAAAGAGCGGATCTGACTCTCCTCCAGGTATGCTTACAGCGCTGTACAAACGCCTGAGCCGACGGAACGTTGGACTCCAAATCCTTGGACGAGAACAAGGGTGGTTGATATCCGAGACTCGCTTGAAAAGGAGATAGCCCGGTGGCAGAGAACGTGAAAAGGGTCTTAAGACGATCAAAAGCTCTCTGGGCTGACTCGGTCCACTCAAAACTGGACTTGACAGAAGTAAGGGTGGTTAGAGGCGCGGCGACCTGACTGAAGTTACAAATAAAGCGTCGGTAAAAATTAGTGAACCCCAAGAAATGCTGCAAGGCGACACGGGAGTCAGGGAATGGCCAATTAATAACCGCCTTAACCTTAGCGGGGTCCATGCTAATGCCCTCCCCTGAAATGACAGAACCCAAAAAAGTGACCGAACGCGCGTGGAAGGAGCATTTCTCAGCCTTGACGAACAGTCTATTCTCGAGAAGCCTTTGAAGAACACGGCGAACATGCTGGACGTGCACCTGGAGGGAGGGTGAGAAAATAAGAATATCATCGAGGTAAACGAAAACAAAAATATTGAGCATGTCTCTAAGGACATCATTGACCAACGCCTGAAAGACGGCGGGGGCGTTTATAAGACCGAACGGAAGAACGCGATACTCAAAGTGCCAAAGGGGCGTGTTAAACGCGTTCTTCCATTCATCACCCTCCCTTATGCGAATCAAATGATAGGCGTTGCGAAGGTCCATTTTCGTAAATAATTTTTCTCCCTGCAAGACCTCAAAGGCTGATGACATGAGGGGTAATGGATAACGGTTATAATAGTTATGTCATTAAGGCCCCGATAGTCTATGTAGGGACGCAAAGAACCATCCTTCTTCTTCACGAAGAAGAACCCAGCGCCCGCGGGAGAGGATGAAGGAACTATGTTACTATGTTACCTATGTTAGGGTTGTGCTGTATTAGCCAGGGATGCCTTAAAACTACCGGGAAATATGGGGAATGAAAAATTAAAAAGGAAATGGTCTCACGGTGGTTACTGGAGATTGTGAGAGTTAAGGGTGGAGTCTCACGGCTAACCCTCGGGAGAGAGCTTCCGTCTAGAGCAAAGAGGGGAGAGGGTGCGTCTAACTCCTTCAGGGGAATACCTTGTGCGCGAGCCCAAGACTCATCTATAAAATTGCCCTCGGCCCCAGAGTCAATCAGGGCCCTGCAGGAGGTAGAGGAACCAGGCCAGTGAAAATGTATAGTGAAGGTGGTGCAGGAGTTAGGAGGAGAGACCAGAGTGGTTGCGCTCGCCAGTAGCCCTCCCCTTACTGACGAGCTCTGGCTTTTAACGGACATGCGGAGACAAAATGCGCAGGTGAAGCGCAATACATGCAGAGACGATTGACGACTCTCCGCTCTTGCTCTGTCGTGGATATGCGGATGCCACCCAGCTGCATGGCCTCGGGTTCTGAGGAGGAGAGTGGAAGGGGATCGGTGGGTGGTGAAGCAGACTCCAGACTTCGAGCGTGGACCTTCCTCGACAATATCTCATCCCTTACTTGGCCATTGAGCCCCTCCAGAAAGCGAGCGAGCAGCGCCGGCTCATTCCAGCCACACGAGGTTGCCAATGTGCGGAACTCGATAGAAAAGTCTGTAACAGAGCGCTTACCCTGACGAAGAGAAGACAAGAGGCGGGAGGCCTCCTCCCCGTAGAAAGACCGATCAAAGACACGGATCATCTCCTCCTTGAAGAGGGAAAAGTGCTCGGTGCACACAGCCTTGGCCTCCCATACTGCCGTCCCCCACTGGCGAAGTCGTCCGGAGAGAAGAGAGATAATATAGGCGATCCTTGCCCAGTCTCCTGAATAGGTTGACAGAGTGAATAGATCCGGACAAGGCTGGTGAATTGAGACAACACTGGTGGAGCTGCTTGGCGAGATCCGTCACCTGTGCGGCCAGGGTCTCCACAGCCTGTCTCGCGGCCGATAATTCCTCCACGTGCTTGCCCAGCATAGCCACCTGGATCTCGACGGCTGTCTGGATCGGATTCTCTCTTGCTGGGTCCATAGTTGGCCAGATTATTCTGTTGTGAGGAAAGAGGACCAGAGAGAGCAATTCGCGGAGCAGATACAGTCTTTAATAAAAAACACAGGAGCTTGACAGTTCTAGTAGAAATGAAAAAAACCTCCCAAAGGGATAAAACTGGAACCAAAAACTTTCACTTGTTCAAAAATGGAAAAGCAGAAAACCACCGACCGCCCAGGCGGTATCAGTACGGTGGACAGCTCCGCAGCAGCACTGTAGAGAGAGACAGGCAGATCCGTTGACGAGCAGCGGCAATACTTCTAGGCTCTCACTCCTCTCTTGACCACGCCGAAGGGACACGGGCACAGACAGCCTCGAGAGGTAAGCGCACTGGACACAGGCAGACACAATGGTAAATCCAGGACAGACAACCAGCGATGCAGCAATCCCCAACCAGACAGGACTAGGATTTGGACTACGACACGACAGGGGATAAGACATACAATGTTAGCGAGAATAGAGGAATAATCTGGCAAGGTAGGTAGGGAGGAGAGGGAAAGAAATAGGAGTGCTAATCAAAGGAGAAGGGGGAACAGGTGCGGGAAGCCAAGCGCAAAGAGTAGCGCAATGAGGAGCAGCTGAAGGAGATTAACAGAGCAGAGGAAAGGTGAGTGCAAAATAGGAGGGGAAGAGGGAGTGAATCTGAGTGAAAAGGGAGGGAGAAAGAAAAGAGCCAGGATCATGACAGAAGCTAAAAGGGTAGTAGTCACAATTTGGTATCTGAGTAACTATAACATTTTAATTAAATCAGCATTGTTTTTATGTTGTTTTTAAAAAATCTTTAAACTTTAGTGCAATTTATTAATTATAATATTTGTTATTCAATTTAATTGTATAAATAATTTTTACACATTTTATATACAGGTGCATCTCAAAAAATCATGGAAAATGTCTTTATTTTTTGTAATTTCATTAAAAAAGCAAACTTTCTTATATTCTAGATTCCATGCAAACAAACTGAAATATTTCAAGATTTTTTGGTTTTAATTCTGATGGTTACGACTTACTGCTTAGGGAAATTAAAAATTCAGTATCTCAAAAAATTTGAATATTCCATTTTGAGCATGACTAGTTTGATTAGTTTTGAATATAAATATTGGGCACCTCTTGGGCTAGCTTAGAACATGCAACCACAATTATGGGAAAGACTACTGACTTGATAGTTTTCCAGAAGACAATCATCAACACCCTCCCCAAAGAGGGTAAGCCACAGAAGGTCATTGCTGAAAGGGCTGGCTGTTCATAGAGCGCTGTATCAAATTATATTCATAGAAAGTTGACTGGAAGTAAAAGTATGGGAGGAAAAGGTTCACAAGCAACAGGGATGATCACAGCTTTTGGAAGATTGTCAGTAAAAGCCGATTCAAGAACTTGGGAGAGCTTCACAAGGAGTGAACTAAAGCCAGAGTTAGTGCATCAAGAGTCACCACGCTCAGATGTCTTCAGGACGGGGTTTAGCTTGATGTCATACCTCACCCGTTTCCACACTGTTCCTTTTATTCATTATACATTAGTACATTTTGAATGCGAACTCGTGAAACGAGTCTTGAATGACTTGTAACGGCTAATAAATCGGCTTGGCCGTTGCAGTCTAGTCTCAGTCTCAGATAGCACACCCACATTCTATTCACTGATCGCCTATTGCATATTGCATTACAGAGCTGGTAGGAGCTAGCAGAAAATCTGCAAGGATAAGCTGCAAAGTGCTCCAGACTTAATGTCGATAGTCAAAAGTCTTACTTGACTGGTAAGGTTGTTGCGATCCTTGAACTTTCGCCACCATGCCCTTGAGCAAGACACATAGAGATATGCCATATGCAGTTTTTTTAATGGAATAACACACAGAAAATGTCCTAATACTTGACAGATATCACTGAAATGTTCTCAGTGACAGCCTAAGGCTAAGTGAAAAGTGAAAAAGAATCTGACTGTGGGGCACTGCATCCAAACTTTGAAACACTCTTGGCATGTTAGTTTTTAACATCGACTTTGCCGACTTGTCTATTAAGGGCAGTGTTTTGGATAAATGAGGCATGCTAGTTGATTGGTGTAACTGAGAGAAGTGAAGATGACTTGTGTTTGCAGACGCTGCTTGATCTGGGCGCCTCTCCGGATTACAAGGACAGCCGTGGCCTGACTCCTCTGTATCACAGCTCTATGGTGGGGGGCGACCCGTACTGCTGCGAGCTCCTGCTGCATGATCACGCTCAGGTGGGCTGTATGGACGAGAATGGCTGGCAGGAGATTCACCAGGTAAAACACTTGTTTTAACATGTTCATGTTCTCAAAGGTCAGTGAATCAAATGCCAAATTTATACTGCAAAGGTGGCATAGATGCGCTTCTGAAGGGGCATTTACACAAACTGTGTTTAGTCCACAGCAAATACAACTGTATGCTTTGATACTAAGGTCAGAGCAGGTATAATTTAGTCTGGCTTTTATACAGCATTACACATCTACACAGAATTTTGAGCAGGCATAGAGCAGCCTTAACTCGACTGTGTAAAGACAGCTTAAGCTGGAAAATTGGGTCATTCAGAAAATATTATGGTACGTTTGGTAAATGTCACATTTATATATTCAATGATATTCAGATGTTTGGGGTCAGTTATTGTTTGATTTTTGTTTTCTTTCTTTTTTACAATAAATTAATTGTTTCATTTAGCAAAGATGCATTGAATTGATCAAAATGACATGACATTTTTAATATTACAAATGTTTTCTATTTCAAATTAATGCTGTTCTTTTGAACTTTCCATTTGTTAAAGAATCCTGAAAAACAACATGTGTCATCGCCTCCACCAAAATAATAAGAGGCACAACAACTCTTTTTAACATTGATCATAATAATAATTGTTTCTTGAGTAGAAAATCTGCATATTAAAATGATTTCTGAAGGTTCATGTGGCACTGAAGACTGGAGTAATCATGCTGAAAATTCAGCTTTGCATCACAGGAATAAATTACATTTTCAAATATATACTGAAATTGAAAATTGTCATAATATTTCACAACATTACTGTATTTTCGATCAAATAAATGCAGCCTTTGTGAACATGAGGGACTTTCAAAAACAACAAAAAATCTTACCGACCCCAAACTTTTGCATGATATTGTAAATACATATTCAGTATTAAGCTGCAAGTCTGTGTTGAGGTCAGCCAATCATAACCAAGATCAGTTACATAAAGTCTTAGTCTTAAAGCAGTGTCAAAGAGATCAAATTACGGCTGTTTTTGATGCAAGTAATGTTGACGAACATAATAAATGGACTTCAGGGGAAATAGTACTACAACAAAATAGAATATGGCCTTTATAGCACACACACACTCACATGGTCAGGTCACAGTTGACTTACAATCGGCTGACCCTGTTGATTACTGCAGGGTAATACAGTAGGAGATTTTCTTGCAGGGGCTTTTTCTGCATCTCTATCCATGTTCTGGAGGCTGGCCAGGCACACACACTTACTTCTAAACTATTTTTCTCAGTTAGCAGCCCCTGGTGCATGACATTTGCATTCATGACATCTGACCTTTTCAGAAGCTTGAAAAGGGTGAGAGAGAAAGAGAATATCAGAGTGAGATGGAAGTACCCATACTTGTGTTTTAACCTCCACAACAGGATCTAAAATTAATCGCCAAGTGTCAAATATGAGTTGGCTTTGGCAAGTAAATAAGATTTGCTCAACAGTTATCTGGTGACTTTATTAGGACATATTGTAGAGCTTTCTTTATACCATCTTTGTTCATATAAGCATATCAATATTGGTGTTAATGTTAATGCTAATTTTGTGATAATTTAATTTATATTTTACACATATTATTGTAACATTTATTAGTACGGTATTAATATTAGTAAAGTGAACTCCTAATGAACAAATATATAATGCATTCTTATTCTTATACATATTATGTAATGTAGAATTTATATTATTTAGTGTTATTATTATTATTAAAGTTTTATTATTGTTTCAACACATTAAAGTTATAAATGTATAAAGCTATGCATATTTTAATATTATAATGGTACTAGATAATTCATATTAATATTGGTGTTAATGTTGCCGATAAAAATAACTTATTATTTTTTATAATATAGTTGCTTAGACTTTAAAATAATCCTTAAATAAGCCAATTATCAAATAAATCATTGATTGCAGCCCTATTTGGCATTTAAAATTCAACTGCCAGCAGATAAACATCCACTTCCTCTCTTGTCTCATGTCTTCTCAGGCTTTTCTTTTTCTGTATTATTTTACCACAAACATGTTGTTTTGTTGCTTTGCATGCAATGATATTTCCTTCAGGATATGCAAATCTAGTCTTCTGTTTCTTTTTTCTGTGCTTTGAGAAGAAAGATGAGAGCTTGCGGTCTCTTTTCTGTTTATGAAAAACAGTCATTTTGCAGCCGCAGTTGAGAGTATCTTGTCTGGAAACGGATGGATAGATGGAGGCATAGATGCCCCGAGGGTGGACAGAGCTGTTGGGTCAGATAGGACTGTTTGTGTGTGTGTGTGTGTGTGTGTATGTATGTATATATACAGCTGTACCGATGCCACTGCTGTGAGTGTTCACAGTGTATAACCCGAGGCTCATTCCCAAAATTAGATCAGGCCCAAAAATGAGACAGACATGCTATTTAACGATGTTACTTACACCTCACAAACAAACACTGACCTCAGGAGTCTTGAATTTAGTGTGACAGAAAGGAGAGCAGTAGTTGACGGAACTGATTTGTGTTTGTGTTTGGGAAGGCGGGCACTTTTCCTATTGTAATATTTATTTTTCCACCACTCTCCCTTCCTTCTAATGTTCACATCCATCTGTCTGACCTACACTTGTCAAAAGAGAACCCTAAAGAGAACCTATGGCAACCCGAGCAAATGCCAAGTGTGTGTGTGTGAGATTTTTCACTGTAGTTTTTCTAGTTTAGATAGTCATCCTTGCACATCTGTCTGTGTGTGTGTGTGTGTGTGTGTGTGTGTGTGTATGTGTGTTTAAACAGCTGTGTATGTAGTACATCTCTGAATGAATCGCTAATTTTGAATCTGAACAAATTTGTTCCTCTTTCTGTCTTATTATACATTGACAATTATAGTGAGCCTACTATGCAAACACTGTGGAACTGTAAAGTGAAGTAAAGCTGACATTAGCTCAGTTTAAAAACCTACACTGCCTACATAAACAGCATTTTAATTATGTTGCCTTCAAAAGTAACTGTAATTGTATTCATTTAGGAAAATCATAATATAATCTCTCAGAAATATTTTGTGCTAATATTTTAGTTTCTTTATTTATTTTGGGTTCAGAATGAGGCAACACTATCTGTATTTAATGTATTTGTAAAATCTAAGTACATCAGAAAACGTCTCGGTTACATATGGTTACCCTTATTCCCTGATGGAGGGAACGCAGACGTTGTGTCGAGTGCACGACACTAGGGGTTGCTCTTGGGAGCCCAAACACCTCTGACATATTTGAGGAGGCCAGTGAAATTGGGTGTGCAGAATTTGTATAGCTGGCCACACCCCGGGTATAAATAGGCCAGCGTGGTATCTGCTCACTCGTTCTGTTCTGAGGAGTCGAGAAGCGTTTCAACCCACTCAGAGGCAATTCAGAGTTGTGGCATGAAGGACACAACATCTATGTTCCCTACATCAGGTAACGAAGGTTACCGTATGTAACCTAGACGTTCCCTTTCTGTCGTTCATTCCGACATTGTGTCAAGTGTATAACACTAGGGTTCCCTATACTAAACGCCACAACTACCGAACTGCGCCATGCATCCACGGGGGTGCAGATGTTGACAAGTCAACGTGTCACAATCAAATGCACCTCTCCTCCTCGTAACCTTTCAATGCCCAAGACTTAAAATCTCACTTTCCAACATCCAGAAGAGCCACTGTAGAGGCAGAGGTCATTTCAGTCGGAGCCTTTTCCCATAGCAATACTCTCCATAATATTACATCTGAAAAGTCTTGGTGGTAACGTTGGGACAGGGATAAATCCCTCTAGGGGGAAAAAGCACTACGTATATCACATCCTATGGACTTACAGAGGAAGTACCACATAGTGAAGGTACTGGGGTGGGCTCTGCATAAGGGGAGATCTAACAAAACTCAGAACCTATCGATAGAATGTCTGGGGGAACACTGAGCCTCAGGGGCAATACAGTGGAGAATAATACTCAAGAGAAGCCACTACATGTGGAGCACTAACCCAATACAAGAGTTCACTCGAGGGAACCTACCTCATAATGAGTTCTAATAGCAAGTTCAGCCGTTGAACTTCACTAAGAAAAAGTGCTTATGTGAAGGGTAGTCCAGAGTTCATAAAAGGAACCTGAGCTGGACTGAATAAGCACATAAGTACCCTGGGGGGAGTAGTGATGGTAGTAAGCTCTACACACTGTCAGTCTCCTGAGTCAAAGAACTGATGTTCAGAACTCTAGAAGAAACTGGTTCCATTTGTATATTATAAAACCTGCAGCTCTACAGATATCTGCTAGAGAGGACCTGTTCGCCAGGGCCCTCACTCCCAGTGGGCAAGGTAGGCCTCTGTCCTGATAGGCCGTTAGGATCACATCCACAATCCAGTGGGAAATCTTTTGTCTGGAGACAGCATTCTCCTCCTGCTGTCCTCCAAAGCAGATAAAGAGCTAGGTATGTGTGTAGGGCTGATACTGGGCCACAACAGAGGCAAGTCGGTGTCTCCTTCTTGGAAGGGGATAGCTTGAGATGTTACCACCTGGTCTCTGAATAGGATCAGTCGGAAGCTAAGGCACATATCCAGGTTGAGGTCTCAGAACAACGTGAGAGTCTGCCGGCCCGAACTCCAGGCATGGTTTATTTACGGAGAGGGCTTGGAGATCCCTCACCTTCTGGATAGGAGTGAGCGCAGTCAGGTGGGCCGTCTTCATATAGAGGACAATGAACTCAACTGACTGAAGGGGTTCAAACGGATCTCTATGTAAGGTCTGCAAGACCACAGCGAGATCCCAAGAGGGAATGAGACGTGGCCTCAGAGGGTCTCTGAGGAAACTAATAACCAGATCATGCTTCCCCACCAATCTGCTTCCCTTGGTGTTGTGGTTAGCCGCAATCATAGCCACATACATCTTAAGTGCATCATGTTGGCTTTGATGGCTTGCGATGGCTTGCGAGGGTTCCTGGTGCCCTGATGACAAGCTGGCAGTGCCACATTCCTGTGAGTGGTGGGCCGTTGGTCAGGCTTGACTGAAAACCACGGTTGTTGCCGGGCCTCAGCAGTCCTCGCAGTGGGCCGTCCCCAGTGAAGAGCAGATGGGGGCTGCTGACTTGGGGGTTCAGAAGCAGGTCCTGACCCACGCCGAGGCAGGATGTGTTTGATAGCCTCGGTCTGCTTCTTCACCGTGAAGAACTGCTGGGCAAATTCTTCCACAGTGTCACCAAAGAGACCAAACTGTGAAATGGTGGCATCAAGAAACACAGGCCCACAGGTGGCGTTCCTGGACCACTAAAGTGGCATAGTCAATCACCGAGCGCAGTTCCTGCAGTACCTCTGGGTTGGGTCCACCCCCGTGCAGCCCCCGGTGGCTGAGCATGGCTAAGTGTCATGCTCAGAGCCCAGAAACCAACTATCCAGCTACTCTTGGCTGCCTGAGCAAGAACAGCTGTCATATCAGCGTCAGTCTCGGACTGAGGCTCAGTGCCCATAGGTGCTTGCTCAGTCGAGTCATCTGCTTCTGATGGCTCAAGCCTGCCCTCCGATGCTGCGATCGGCAGCTCATCCTGCTCCCGAGCCCCAAATAAGGGATTGAGCCCACCCAGGGAACGAACAATCCACAAGTGCTGCCTCAGCATGAGCATTGCCCAAATACTGCATATAACGCTCTTGCCGGTCGTCTTTTGAGACGTGCCAAACACAGCCACAAACACATGGATGGAAAGGCATGGTGTAACAGACAATTCAACCCATGTAGGTCTCAGAGAATCTGTACTCTTTTAGAGGAAATTAGCTCTTTTAGAGATCGGCTTTGAAGCACCCAGGAGTACTCTCACAACACTTATCTGTGTATGAGTATGGAGAGACCGCTGATCATGCCTTAGATCCAACGACAGAGTATCGAGAGGTGAATGATCGCAACTTCTCAGTGACAAATGCTGCATTCAGCACCGAAAAACAGAAAGAGTGAGCAGCTGCAAGGCTGGTCTATTTATACCCGGATGTACAAGGGATCTGGCCAACTATGCAAATTCTGCACATCCGATTTCATTGGCCATTTTTCAGAGATGTCAGAAGTGTTTGGGCTCCCAAGAGTGACCTCTAGTGTCGTACACTCTACACAATGTCAGAGTAAGCGATAGAAAGGGAAATAAGATTCTAGTGTCGTACACTCTACACAATGTCAGAGTAAGCGATAGAAAAGGGAAATAAGATTTTCTAAACTGATTATTATTATTATTATTATTATGTTGCTGTTAGCAGTAATTACATAATATTATCATTAATAATCATTATTACAGTAGTATCATAACATTATTGTTATATAACAGTAACATTTCATAAGACCATCAACAACAACAATTAACTACTTAGGAAAAATAAGCTTTAAATAGTTTTTTTTTGTATTATTATTATTTTTTTTTTTAATGGTAATATCCTAATATTATCATTAATAAAAAAAAAAAAAATAATAATAATAATAATAATAATAATAATTTTTACTTAGGAATACTTAGGAAAATAAGTTTTTAAATTGAGTTTATTATTATTATTATTAGCATTAGCATTATTAACAGTTTTATTGTAATATTATATTAATAATAATAATAATAATAATAGTTTTATTTTATTTTACTAACAATAATAATATCATAAGACCATAATCAACAACAAAAATTCAATACTTAGAATAGGAGTTTATAAATTGAGGTTTTATTTTTGAGTATTTTTATTATTTTAATCATTATTAATAGTAATAATATAATAATAATAATAATTAATAATTTACATTTATATAGCGATTTTCAAGGCACTCAAAGCACTTTACATTGTCAGGGGGTATCTCCTCATCCACCACCAGTGTGCAGCATCCACCTGGAATATAACAATATTATCATAACAACAAAAATAATATTAATAATAAAAAAGTTGTCTCTTTCATGTGCAACAGGACATTTTGTCAGTCAGAGTCAGTTTAGCATCTCACTGTCCAGTGATATTTCCAGCGACACATTTCATGTTGCTGAAATTGGTTAGCAGCAATGGATTAACCATAAGGGCATCTGGACAGCGCTTCCAGCGGGTCACCATACAGAGCTCTATAAATGTTTTCAAGCCGCAGGAGACACCAAAGACCTCTCCCAGACTGCATGGCTAAAGATGAGCAAATGCAACGGGGAATGTTAATTGGCCCTTGTACTGGAGAACGATTGGTACAGGGTAGATCTCACAGCTGGGGACCCATGGGAGTCCCACACATACCCGTCACTAATCCTGCCCCGCTCGCATGCCCTCTGTGTCTGTCTCTCTCTGTTTTCAGCTCTTTCTCAGGCAAACAGCTTTTAAGCAGTTTTTCTACATCCCACACTCCATTAGTATGCAGAGAGGACACGTTTTAAATTATGGTGGAAAGAAAAGTGACATTGATAACACCAAACAAAGGCAAACAGTTCTGCTCTTTCTCATTTCATAGAGCGAGAATATCAGGATGTTAGAGCGAGGTGTGTGTGCGTGAAAGAGAGAGGTGGCAGCTATTGTTTTACTCATTAACATGATTCTAGTTATGTGCAGACTGCAAATTGACACAAAACAGAAACAGCCACACTGATGTGAAGTTTGTGTGTGTGTGTGTGTGTGTGTGTCTCATCAGGCTTGTCGTCACGGACATGTGCAGCATCTGGAACACCTGCTGTTCTACGGAGCGGACATGAGCGCTCAGAACGCTTCTGGAAACACTGCCCTGCACGTGTGTGCTCTCTATAACCAGGTAACACACACTCATTCACTCATACTGTATGCATTCACTTAGCAACCAGATAACACACACAAACAAACACATAGATGCATGAATCCACAAGGACACACTCAATCCTACTGAAATATCTGCACTCTTTTCAGCCAGGAAAAATTATAAGATGCAGAAATTTGTGTATACGTGGCATTAGCATTTTCATAATGTGTAATATGTTGTAATATCAGAGTTAATGAGTGTGTACAAAGCAGCAAGGTCACAGATTGTTCATGCAGTCACATAGAAGCACAAAGAGTGATCTCATCCTGTGTGTGTGCGTTTGTTTGTGTGTGTGGCGTGCTCATGCTTTTTAATTATGCTCTTATTAAGTATTAATGGACGCTCCCACAACACCCACCCACAAACACAAAGACAGTCCTTTAGGACTTGCCTGAAAACACATGGAGTCACAGAACTCTATCTCTTTCTCTCTCTCTCTCTCTCTCTCTCTCTCTCACACTATTGAAATTGCTATTGAATCGTATGTGAACCTGCTTTTACTGTACATCTCAATTGCCTGCTCTAATATAGAGACTGGCTGATATATTGGTTACACTAGTAGGCTGAACTTTGGCTATTTGGATTGAGGATGCATAATACTGTAAATATAAACAGAGTTTTACAACATACACTATATACTAAATGTACTATAAATACAATTTGAGTCAGTTAATAAGAGTTTATAGAATTAAAAAAAAAAAATTAAATATGAAAATAATATTTTGAAAGTCTCTTGTTCTCATCAAGTCACCAAAGCTACATTTATTTGATCGAAAATAGTTATGTTTTGAAATATTATTAGCGTTTAAAATATCAATTTTCTATTTCAGTATATTTTAAAATGTAATTTTCCCCTGTGATGACAAAGCTGAATTTTGGACCTTCACACATGATCCTTCAGAAATCATTCTGATATGCTGATATGGAAATTAGAATAAGTTTTTTTTTTTTTTGATGAATAGAAATTTCAAAGAATATAATTTTATTTGAAATACAAAAATTTGTAACCATGTAAAAGTTATCACTGTAACCTTTGATCAACTTAATGCATCCTCGCTGAATACAAGTATGAATTTTTATCATTATTTTCAACTTCTATGAACAAATGTGTATATATAGTTTAGTTAAAATATTGAGTAAATTCTGTAAAAATAATAATAATAATAATAATTACCATTACAATTATGGGATACACTTCATTGGAAACTCAATTAAACAAAAAATAAAAGTAATATTTTCGAGTATGCACAAATATTTATTTTATGTTTGTAGTTAGAGCTAGCTAATTAGAATTACTTTTATATAAAAGCATTCAAAGTCTATGTTAAAGTCAAAGTCTCCATTTTGTTGGTGTGTGTGTGTGTGTGTGTGTGTGTGTGTGTGTGTGTGTGTGTGTGTGTGTGTGTGTGTGTGTGTGTGTGTGTGTGTGTGTGTGTGTGTGTGTGTGTGTGTGTGTGTGTGTGTGTGTGTGTGTGTGTGTGTGAGATGTGAGAGAGAGAGAGAGAGAGAGAGAGAGAGAGAGAGAAAGTACTAATTTTACAGCAGTGGTTTCTGTTTATCTTCATTCAGCTCATTATAATGAGATTAAACTACAGCTGACCTGCACTAAAGTAACATCCAGTCTGGATGAAGTCAGTTACACACAGATCAATAATCTAAACAACAAAAACATGAAGAAAAGTGGACACCAAGCAATGACCTCCACTTCTGAAACATAAAAATAATACTCTGAGTATTACAGAAAGATCTTAGATCATAGTTGAACTGTTGATGTCTAATAATTTTTTCAGGTTTGGCTAGAAAATGTTTGTCTCACATGCACAGCGCCAGGCATCTTGCATCTTTCTGACAGCACAGATGTTCTAGAGCTGTGTGACAGATGCACTATAACAAGAAACAGAGCTGCTGAGACACCAAGGGAAACCACATGCAACTAAAACAGCAAAGACTGTTACTGAGTGTTTGTGTACTGTATGTGCTGTTCTTTAGAAACAAATCTGCTGGAAAATGTCCTCAGATGTTTGTCAGAAGTCTGTTCAAAAGATGTCTAATATGGACAACTTATAAGTTTGAATAATATATAACTATATAGTGATATAGTTAAAGGGGTAATATGAGTCATATGATGCTTTTTTTTTAAGATCATTATTTTATGTATTTGGTGTAACAGAATATGTTGACTTGATTTAATGTAAAAAAAAACTTTATTTTTAAATACTGTACATTATTGTAGGTCCTCTATGCCCCACCTCTCTCAAACGCATTGATTTCTACAAAGTCCTTCCTTCTGACAAGCGCAGTCTGCTCTGATTGGCCAACTGACCCAGTGCATTGTGATTGGCCAAACACCGCAAGCACTTGTCGGAAATGTAACACCCCTTTCCATAATCATGAGCTTCATCATAATAAAATAAGATAAATTAATTTCATTCATCTTAATTTATAATAAAATTAATGTAAAGACAGTTAATAATGTCCTTAGTTTTACCATCAGTTCGAGCCCGAAAGAGGAATAGAGTCATGTGACAGACCACTGTGTGATCCTCTCTCTCTCACACACACACACACACGCAAAACTCCTCATTTGAACATTCAATAGCAAATACTTAAACTAATAAAAAAAACATACTTCCAGCAGCTGATTCAGAAGCGCCAGATTGTCATAGTAAAGTCAGAATTACCATTAGTCTCCTAGGTTCACGACACCTGCTATACAAGCATTCAGTGGCAGGTTTCTTGCCATACTTTGACAAATTTTCTAGAAAGTGCCCTCAAAAGTAAAAAAAAAAAAAAAAGTATTTTTAAAATCTTTTGATACATCAAATTTGTTGTTTTATTCGTCATTTTGAAGGCATACAATATTTCTAGGTAACTGTATTTTTAAGTTGTTTCAAATCATATTCTCAAGGACCAATTTTGTAAACGGTGTTCTGAGAACCCTTTGTTGAGGTTTTCAAAATGAAAATAGCTCAAATGAATGACTTTAGATGCAAAAACCTGTAAGTCTGTCTGAGCTTTTTCTATCAAATTGGTATTTTTATTAGGCTCCTGAGAAAATAACATTGGACATTTTTGAAAATAAGGCATTCAGTTACTGACTAATAACCTTTTCATTGCGATTAAAGTGAAATTACTGATCCTAAACATAAGAGCCTCATAAAAGTGTTCATTTAAAAGAAAAAAGTATTTGTGTGTGTGTGTGTGTGTGTATAAGATATATAACGTTATATATATATATATATATATATATATATATATATATATATATATATATATATATATATACAGTACAGACCAAAAGTTTGGACACACCTTCTCATTCAAAGAGTTTTCTTTATTTTTTTGATGACTATGAAAATTATGAAACAGTATAATATTTATAACAGTAGAGCCTATAATTGTATAATTATAATTAACTTAACGTTATTGTAAGTGAGGTTTTCATGTAGGTAACGAAGACAAACACAAACATGTTGGAATGAGTTTTGTACTTTAAGGTCAATTTGTCATAATCGAAAGACAATTCTTAAAAAGCATGCTCAGGAGTTGCTAAATCTGTCATGAAGTAGGTAAATGTGCGTGTTCGTGTGTGTGCGCGCTCTTCTATGAGTGCTCAGAGGTGATAGCAAGTTTTAAGGACTCTCTGCGAATGTTTAGATCAGGCTCAGAGGAGATGTTAGAGTGGATCAATTCCCAGAAAGAGACTCTGAGAGAGGACATATCAGCCCGAGAAGAGAGGCATTACTGGATAGACGAGGGAAAATCTACGAGGGCAATGATGGAAGAAGAGACAGAGAGAGTGTGAAATAGTTCCAAAACGATGAGGAGAGCAATAGGAGGTGAAAGGAAGAGACAACCGCCTGATGTGGAACAGAAGGGTGAAGTCACAGCTACGGATAATAAGAAGGTTGATGAGATTTGTCTGTGTGTGGGAGGTCAGGTTTCACTCGCTTTTCTGGGGACCAAAAGAGAAGACAGTAAAGCAGGAAAAGCTACAGTTCGACCACCTACATCACACTCTTCATGATCAAATGTCTTATTATCCTTCAATTGCAAGTCTCCATACATGTTTAGGCAAATGTGTTTGTTTTAGTTTATGTGTGTTTCTGTTCAAACTTTAAGGATCAGTTTACAACAAATAAGATAGGTAACACTATACATTACTTGCCCTTGTTACACATTACATGTAATTACTGTTATAATAAGTAAAGTGTTTAAAATAAAGTGTAACAAAAAACAATAATAATAACAAATAATTAAAATTATAATATATATATATATATATATATATATGGTGAGGGCTTCTTTAGTTTTTTATTATTTACTTTATGTTCTGTAGTCATATTGACCTGATTTAGGCCTAATGTATGCATTTGAATTGCATATAACATTTCCATGCATTTAGATTACACAGTTTAAACATAAACTAATAAAACTTAATAAAATGTACATTTGTCAGTTATGCATAAATGAAACAGGTAAGATTTCAACACTCACTGCTAGTGTGTTAAATATTGAGCATTTATAACTTTTTGCTAAACAAAATGTCTGATCACAAACTCTTTTTTTCATGTTTTGTTAACATGACCATTATTTGATTGATTTATCACTTTAATGTATGCTGGTGTATTATTATTGTGGTATTTTTCATACAGACCCGCCCCTTAACATTTCATAAGAAGAAGGCACTGTGGTTGACCTTTGATGCCCTTGTTCTGTCTAAGTGGACAGTTCCTGGCCAAAATGAGCTGCTAAGCGAATCAGACTTTATGGTGACTTTATTCCATCTGTCTCTGTGAGTCTAGTGTTCAACAGTGTTTGATGTCCAGTGTCTTAGTTGTGTTCTTATAAAGTTTCACCACTAGAGGTCGCATGATTCTCTATTGTCCATTCAAACATCACATTGACATAAAAGGCCACATTCAGAGTTTGTGCTTTCACACTACTGTTTCTCCAGACTGCTGCAGCTCTGATGACTTTTGATTTATTGTTTTACATTAGTGTGTATAGCATATTATTTATTCAGTTCTGAGTGTTTGTGTCCTTTAAATGGATCAATAGTGTAGAAGAGCGTATCAGAGATAGAGAGCAAAAGACAAAAAGAAAGAGGGGGAAGATCTGTGTGATGTGGAAGCTCAATCATCGTTCTGTTAATTCACTCTGCAGTCGAAATTACATATTGATTTTTGCACAGAGACGTAGCATTAAACATTCAGCGCTCCACTCTGTCTCCTGTATAACAGAGCGTGTTCTGAAAAGCATGCTATCATACTACTGACATACTGCTGTTTTTGCACGATGTGCTGTATAGAATGCATGGGTATTCCACAAGGCAAAGACTTGACATGAGTGTACCAGATGCAGTTTGTTTCTTGACTCATTATCTGTTCCGATTTACATAAGTTGACTTCTTGCATAAAATTAGACTGAAAATATATTTTACACATTTCATATGATAATAGTTATGCAACTATTTGAAACATTAATTTTTCAATTATTCACTTACTTTGTGTTTTATAATAGTATTTCACTTGTTATTTTTAAACACTCTTACACTTTGCAGTGTTTTGTTGAAACTAGTATTTCAAAATGGGCCTACTTTGTGTGAGTTACTATATCCCACGTTGCAATGCACTCAACTTGACCTTCCATCTCCAGTCAATTTCAGCTCAAAGTTTTAGTATAATTCTGAAATGTTTCTAAAAAAGAGTGTCTTGTGCTCACCAAGGTTGCATTTATTTGATATAAAATACTGTAAAAACTGTAGTATTATGAAATAGTATTACAATTTAAAATGACAGTTTCTATTTGAAATACCCTGGACCACAAAACCAGTCATAAGGGTCAATTTTTCTAAATTGAGATTTATACATCATCTGAAAGCTGAATAAATAAGATGTAAGGATTCCACTGATGTTAGAATTGGACCATATTTGGCGGAGATGAAACTATTTGAAAATCTTGAATCTGAGGGTTAAAAAAAAGTCCTTAGCAATCCATATTACGGATCAAGAATTAGGTTTAGATATATATTTACAGTATGAAATTTACAAAATATCTTCATGGAACATGATATTTACTTAATATTATAATGATTTTTGGTATAAAAGAAAATTCAATCATTTTGACCCATAAAATGTATTTTTGGCGATTGCTATAAATATACCCATGACTCTTTATTTTGATCCTTCAGAAATCATTCTAATATGCTGATTTGATGGACAAGAAACATTTCTTATTATAATCAATGTTCAAAACAGCAGTGCTGCTCATTATTTTTTGTGGGAAAAAAAAATTGAAAATGAAAATCAGGAAAAAAAAAAGAATAGCTTTTATTTTAAATAGATTTTTTTGTAACATTATAAATGTCTTTGCTTTCACTTTGGATGAATTTAATGCATCCTTGATGAATGAAAGTATTAATTTTATTTCAAAAAAACAAACTCTTAATGTCCCCACACATTTGAACAAAAAAAGTTAGTTATAAGAAGTGTCTTTACACGAGGCACTTCTGATTTGTGTGTGCTTGAGAGAGAGACAGACAGGAAGTGCTCTACAAGTGTAATCAAAGTTCCATTGAAGGTGTGTTAGTGGGCCAAAAGACGATGTGATGTTTAATCACCACTGTTAGGAAACTAGGACACCAATCCCAGCTGAGTCATGTCTGTGTGGTAATGTGTGCGTGACTGTCAAAACTGTCTACAGAGAAAGAGAGAGAGAGGAATGATAGCCAGATGCTGTGCTGACCTTCTAAACACTCCGTCTCGGATGCCCATAGAGAAACACTGCCATTAGAGTAGCTCTCTCTCTGTTTTACTCTCTGATAGTAGACCTACATATGAGCTGGTGAGCTAATTGGTCCCAGTGGAACATCAGTTTTGTCATTTCTGTTGTTGTGAAATCGACACGCACGCACACAAACACACTCATCCCGTTCAGGCACATTTTCATGGACATGCAATGTACGCGTTTTACTAGCAACAAATTATCACAACGCTTGTAATCTCTCTGTTTGTCTCTCTCCAGGATAGCTGCGCGAGAGTGCTGCTGTTCAGAGGGGCGAATAAGGAGATTAAGAACTACAACAGCCAAACTGCCTTCCAGGTGAGAGAGCAAGACCTCTGGCTTCCTGGAGATCAAACACTGTGGAAGAGTCAATGGAGCTGGGTCTTATTTAAACTGATGCTGTCGTTCACTGCCCACAGAACCAAACTGTATTTAACTTTAGGCCAAGAGCAGTTTCAGGGCTGCGACTTGAGAATTCACACTGGACTTGAAAACGTCTACCTAGATGACATTTGTAGGCACTTCGGACGAACAAGCATTGAAATATGCTTCATTGAAATGTGTTCATGCTGCCCCTACAAAACCATATTCCATTAGTTCTTTGTTTTTGCTGGATCTGTGTATTAACCATGTAAGCATTTGATCAGTGTAAGCAGCATGTTAACATGACAAGTCAAATGGTTCACTCGTGTCCTTCTGGTCCAAATTTACAATGTGATGCTTCATGTGGACATACTAACAGCATACTGGGATTGGTGTTTGTCTGCTTCTGTTCAATGATGCTCGCTGCTTGAACTCACAGTACCATTGATGTTGACACAGATTTTCAGCTCAGATCAAAGTTAATTTGTTAGTACAAGGGGAGGGGGAACCTGACTTGGTGCGGTTGCATAAACCAATACGGAAACCATTAGACAGCTGCTTTGATTCAGCTTTAAGTGAGCACAAGTTAATTAGCGCTCACGTTCACAAAAGAGAGAGAGAGAGAGTTTCATATTAGACATAATCACATGAGTTATTGGTCTTTGGTCCTTATTTGAGACTTGTTTGTTCACTATATACGTATAAAAAAAAATTGCCATAGTATAATGGCGTGCCATATAAATTTGAGTGTAATAGGCCTACTATGATACTACTCTGTAAGGCCTGGATATTGACACGTTTCTCAAATCAGTTTAAATCCGATTCACAAGTTTTTGCGTCAATCTGATTCGATATCGATTTGTTTTGATATATATCAGGTACAGTACATGTCAGTTTTTCTTAAGGAAAACAATTTTTAAGTAAAGCTGAAAATCATACAGAGTCCAGATTTAATTGCTATTTATTTTTAGATTTAACGTTTAACACTGAAATTAAAACATGGTATACAATCATTTAAATTGCACATTAGTTTTTATATCAACATTTAATAATTTAACTGTTTCTATTTTACTCTAATTCGTTGTTGAAATATATCAATTTAAATAGTGGCTGTCATAACTTCTTTTAATGAAAGGTGTATTCAAACATTCAATAAATGAGACATCACTAGAAATATAATGAATATGTAATATAGTGCATATGTAATAATTTTTTTTTTCTAGCTAACTATCGAGCTATATGACATGTTTAAAAGCTATGTTAATGACATTCTATGACTGAAACAAATTGCACAATTTCATGAGACACGATACATTTGAGTAGGTTGTACTGTATCTTCTTGCTGTAACGGTTAGTAAAACTGCAACTGGGGTTTTTGTTTGCCCAGGGGTGTTTGGCAGAAAAATAACCCATTTTTCTTTTTCTATATAGGTGGCTATTATAGCTGGAAACTTTGACCTGGCAGAAATTATAAAGACTCACAAAGCATCAGATGTTGGTAAGAGCCTTGTATACTGTACCTGCACCATCATTAGCTGCTATCGAATTTGCAAGCAAGCGCAAACAACCCCTTGTGTTAATGAATCCTTACAAACGCAGCAGAGCACCACAGCCAGGGAACATGAAAATGAGAGCGGTCCCTTGTGTGTCCGCGTGTGTTTGTGAGTCTGTAGTGTTCGGGGGAATGAGAGTCATCACTCTATTCGCCCCCGTCGACGGCAAGGCTAGCTCATTCCATGCACATTCCAGTTGTCGCACTACTGTAATGGATCGTACCCATTAGTGTGGAGTACCATTGTCATGGCGACAGAGCGGGGTTAATCCCCGAGGCTCAGCAGGTGCTGGGAGTTTGATTTGAGCCAATGGTAGTTTAGCCGCAGGCTCAGGTATCTCATCAGAACCGTGTTTGACCTCGATGAAGGATGGGACGTACGCTCTCACACACACACAGAATCAGAACTGGCCTTAAAACACACCGTTTACAGGACGGGAGCTGATATTTTGCCTCTCAGGATGTGTCCATTCTTTGTCTCTCTCTCGTCTCATTTCCTTCCCATCACTGAGAGGGTAAAAGAGAGAGTAAGCGAGTGTGTCCTGAGTGGGTTGGACAGTTGGCCTTTTCACTCTGAATGGATGGGCAGAAGAGTAAAGGACCTAAACAAGCAGACAGCTTGACTACAGAGCTCAGTATTTACACTGCTTAAACAAGCGGCCCATTTTAAGTGGCCCTAAATGCTTTCTCAGGGTGAAACTATTGAAGGAGGACTTATTTGAATATCCGAATAGTAATATATATGAAAATTTTAGTACTCTCGGTTTGATGTGTTAATGAAGTAATATTAATCATAGTCAAATGCAATAAAAATTTGTAACATTAAGCTGCACTGGTTTAAATTAAAGCCTTATTTACCAGTAAATTTTATTTAAATGTAATTGTAAATTATTTTTCTATATTATATAAAAAAAACTTAAATATCTATCTATCTATCTATCTATCTATCTATCTATCTATCTATCTATCTATCTATCTATCTATATATATATGTGTGTGTGTGTGTGTGTGTGTGTGTGTGTGTGTGTGTGTGTGTGTGTGTGTGTGTGTGTGTGTGTGTGTGTGTGTGTATCATAATCAGATTCAGTAAAAAGTGTAACACTGAGCTGCACAAAAAGTCTTGTTTTGCAGTAAATTGTATTTATTTATTCATTCTTAAAGCAAGAGAAAAATGAACTTACGATGCGAAACAGTGTAGATTTACAAATGTATGTATATTACTGCTATATTTGTGCAAATTTATATATATATATATAAATATACATATATCAAAATAATAAAGATACATGCACAAACATGTATATATATATATATATTTAAGAAATATATGTAACATATATGTGTGTGTGTGTGTGTGTGTGTGTGTGTGTGTGTGTGTGTGTGTGTGTGTGTGTGTGTGTGTGTGTGTGTGTGTGTGTGTGTGTGTAAAAATTTCATAAATACAGTAAACCCAGTACGTGCACACATATTATGTAAACACAAATTTTTTTGGATGCGATTAATTAGGCGTGCACCGATAAAGATCGGCCGATCATTAATGCGCATCTCGTCAGTAAAGCCGGTTCTCTAATCAGCGGTGAATTCCATCAGGTGCGTGATTTCACATAGAGCAGCTGTTACTACACAGAGCCATGTTAATTGACAAGCTGCGTACATAAATGCTGATAATGAACGTGGATTTGCGCAGCTTGTCAATTAACAATATATATATAAATTAACCAAATAATTGTAAATCGTTATTAAGTAGTCAAAATATGTAAGCCTGGTATAAATGGTCGAAAATACATCCTTGAAATATTACATACTTCATTTAATGTTTTTAATTTAGGCAAAACCAATTGAGAACTACAGTTCTAGGATGTTTTGAGTGGCTTGTTCTTGTTCTCACGCCCTTCTCTGATTGGCAGAGAGCTGTTCATATCTGATCAGGTGACAGGTGGATGTTACTTAATTTACATTAGAGATTAGAGAGAATCAGCTATGAGACTGACAGCGAACCATATGTCAGGATGACAACGCTGTGCACTCTTTTATCCTGCTTGTCTCTGTTTCTGTTTCTCTCTCTCTCTCTCATTGCATCATTAAATAAGGCTGTCATTAAGCCATATGAACTCTTTTGACCCTGATATACATGATACCATGCATTTTTAACAACACATTAGCTTTAAAAAAGCATCAGTACAGAGTTTCACCTGCACCATGGAGAGGTGAGATATTGCCATCTAGTGTTGTTGGTCTGTACTAATTGCTTTCCTCAGTAGGAAGAGAAAACAGCCTCACTTCTCAGTTACTGGTAAACAAGAGAGTTTGTTGTGTAATGTTAAGTTTCTTTCCCCAAAAACATCCCAAGCAAAACGACCGCTGTGCTAGCGGTCAGGACAGGAGGATGTGTGTTTTGCTAATGAATTATAGATAGATTCGAGTACGTCTTTTGTTTACCTCTTTGAATGCCTGATGAGGTTTCTGTACCCTTCATTTACAAATTATGCTAATTGTACCTGACAGTTTGTCACATACGGTCGCCTCTTGTTCGATGTGACCTTTTGTTGACACCTGCTCTTCCTGTTTCCAGTGCCTTTCAGGGAAACCCCTTCCTACACAAATCGCCGGCACGTGACCGGAGGCGACACGCTGACATCATCACGCTCGCTGCCTCGCTCCGCCTCTGACAACAATCTGAACAATGTGGCTGACACAGGCCCCGCCCACTCACCCGTGCCATCTCTGAGGAGCCTGCCCCCTCTGGCGCATGCCGGGATCGACACGGCGGCCGATGGTAGCCTGCAGAGCACAGGCAGCTCGCTCTCCTCGCACTCCCGGTCGCCCTCCCTCCAGCGCGTCAGCGAGGAGCCTGGCATGCACGCAGTACGCCGACACGCGCCCCTCACACACTCCCACAGCCGCGGACGTCTCAGGTGAGCATCGCGCATCCACAGTCCTGGTTTGCACCTGCATCACTCTGACAAAAGTTTTACAGATTTCCACCCGACATTTGTAAAGATGACCTGTTCATTGGGTGTTTGATTATTAAATATTTTTACTAGTTTGATCACAAACCAGTATCCTTAAAGGGTTAGTTCGCCCAAAAATAAAAATTCTGTCATTAATTACTCACCCTCATGTCGTTTCAAACATGTAAGACCTTTGTTCATCTTCGGAACACAAATTAAGATATTTTTGATAAAAATCCAAGAGCTTTCTGACCCTCCCATAGTCTGCCAGGATCCTACCATGATCAAGGCCCAGAAACATAGCAAGGACATCTGTAAAATAGTAATATGCCTTGTCATACTATCTCCAGAGTGGCGGCACGCCGCGGTAGACATGATGAGGAGAAGGATAATTGTTGAAAAGTTGTTATTTTTGTTTTATACCTTTAATATCTTTTGAATTTGTGTTCCAGAGATGAATGACGGTCTTGAGTGTGAGTAATTAATGACAGATTGGGTTAAAAGAAGGGATGATTCCAGAAAGGGACTGTGTTAAATGAACCTTTTCAAAAAATACTGTAAAATTACTGTAAAGTTTTGGTGGATTAAAAAGCTGCAATTAACACCAAAATGGCTTGTTAATGAACCCCATAGAATAGTCAGAATATATATTTTGGGGTTAATTGCAACTTTTTAATCCACCAAAACTTTACAGTAATTTTACAGTAATTTTACATATATATATATATATATATATATATATATTACAAAGTATTATTGGCTATTGCTACAAATATGCCTGTGTGGGTTCTGTGGTCCAGGGTCACATACTGAATTCTGCCTGACCATATTATACATCCCTAATCCTACACTTAATAACTAATTTACTAACTATTAGTAAGCAGCAAGCATTCAGATTTTGTTGAGGCAAAAGTCATAGTTAATTTAATGTTTGTTAAAAGCTAGAATTAGACCTTATATTAAAGTGTGACCGAGTCTAGTTTATTCATCTAACCACATTTTTCCATGTTTATATCCTTCCCCACCAAATCATCTTAGAAAAGTCTGCAGATTCCTTCTGGGCTTGTGAATATTCATTCCTTCAGTAACAGCACTGTCAAATAATTAATGATTAATTGTAACTCTCAACATATCAGTCAGACAATGGCTGCTGCAAGAGGGTTCAAACAATGACAAATTTTGTTTCGATTTTTAAAATCTTCACTTGCATATGTTTTATGGTGGTACCATGATTCACTGGTAACATAGGATTTGGACTGTGGTATTTATTTTTTGTTTCCTCATGGTGAAACTATTGAGGGAGTGGTTTGAAAATACAAATAGTAATAAACATGATAATTATAAGTACTGTCAGTTTGGCATATTAGTCAAACTAATCATTATCAGTTGCAAAAAAAAAGAAGAAGAAGAAGAAGAATTTAGCTGAACTAGAAAAAAAAAATTCCAAGAACAGGATGCCATTACCCTGTTACATGTTAAAAAGTACCATAGTATTCCCATCTGATTCCATCAATGTACCACAGAACGGTCACAGTAGCTTACTAAGAGTAATGCCATGTTAGTGGTCAGTCATATTCCCATGCGTGGTACATAAATGATACTGTAAGATACCTCACGAAATACCATGGTATTATGAATAAATTGGTTGTTTTCCATGTATATGTTTTTATTGTAATACTGTAGTGTTTTTCAAAGGCGGCAATGCGTGTAGTTTTGTGAGTGTGTTTTATGAGACCTGTATTGAATGAAATCACTCAGATTTCTCTGCTCGTTCTCCTGCGTCTAAAATACTCATACTGTTGTAATCTATCACATCCTCAAAAAGCAGCATTTGATCGACATCCTGCTTTTAAATCGTGCTATTCGAATGTTTAATATAAATTCAGATTAGACTCTCCTCTCCTGCAGAGCTGCAGGACATTGCTGGAATCGAATGTGTTTTGGGACTCCAACAGGCCTTATTGAATTTCCCAGCAATATTGCTCTTAATCTCATATTGTGTATTTATTGCAAGGAGATGATTGACAGGTTTTTAGAGATCGTGAGACTTGGCACTTTATAATTGTGTTGTTTCTAAATGGAAGAAAATGTTAAACTTGCATGTATTAATTTGAAAGTCGAACTCTTAGTGTTGCGTTCGATGTAAATAAGAAATACTTTGAATTATAGCAAGGGTTGGTGGGTAGTGGGTGTTTTGCAGCACAAATCTGACACTGGAGACACAGCAGAGGTTGTTTATCACCACACTGCCTTTTATAGCAGGTGTAATTTTTCTACTGTCTGAAACACTCATCTGAAATGCACTAAATCACACCATTATGTGCCAGACAAAACAGTGAGACCTGATCACCTTTGATTCCCATTGAGTTTGACATTAGAATTTTGCTAAGCTACTGTAACAACATGATAATTTTTATATGGTAATAAAACAAACAATAAATGGACTTCTACAAGCATTTTATTTGTAAATTCAAAGCCTTCACCTGCAAAAACTATCAGATGTTTTTGAATTATCTTTATCTGGAGATATTTCTCAGGAAACAGTAAGATTAATTCAGTGGGATTAATGCATTAAATGAATTACAATCTCGTGTAATAATTTAAATTAAAACTTTTTTTATCAATATGTGTTAATATAGACGGTTTCATCGGGCGCACGCGCCTGGACCTAAGTTAACTTCCGGTCTGTGGTGTGTATATCGGTCTGGCTGCGGTGCCTTCTGCAAACGCAGTTAAAGTCAATGTGATGAGTAGACTGAAGTTGGGCTCAGGTGGTTGTGCTGCGGGATGTGTTTCCCATACATTTATTTATTTTTGGAGACTCGCCACAATTTTAAAACTGATCGATTTTCATGAGTAACGTTATGTACTGCACGTTTAATAATAATAATTCCTTACATTTATATGTTTAAATATCAAAACGAGGCACAGGTGTTTTTATATCGCTGTATTTCTGAAGGAAGACTTGCATGTTATATGCCTGATAAAGCAGCGTGTGAGCGTACCAGCTCTGCTTTGTTTACAGCTGTTACTGGGGAAACCTTTATTTCTCGCGCTTTATGTCTATGCTTTAAAACATCTCCTGCTGGCAAAGAATGAATTTGCATTTTCATTAAGTCCGCCTGATCCACGCGGCAAACATATTTTGTTTGTTATCAAAAAATATCTACTCTAGAGGGACTTGGCTGTTGTTATTGATTCTATTTGGAAGTCTACCGGAAGTTAAGTTAGGTCCACAAAAGCGCGCATGCACGGTAACGTTCGTTTATGTTGTTGCCGTTGAAACCGTCTATTGCATGAATTATGAATAAACAATTGTTCAAAAATTTGGGATCAGTAAGATATTTAATGTTTTTAAAAGTTTCTTGAGCTCATCAAGCCTGCATTTATTTGCTAAGATCACAGTAATTTTGTGAAATATTATTACAATTTAAAATGTGTATTTTAGAATGTAATTGATGTTAAAGGGTTAGTTCACCCAAAAATCTAAATTATGTCATTAATAACTCACCCTCATGTCGTTCCAAATCCGTAAGACCTCCGTTCATCTTCGGAACACAGTTTAAGATATTTTAGATTTAGTCAGAGAGCTCTCAGTCCCTTCATTTGGAATTGTGTGCACGGTATAGTGTCCATGTCCAGAAAGGTAAGAAAAACATCATCAGTAGTCCATGTGACATCAGAGGGTCAGTTAGAATTTTTTGAAGCATTGAAAATACATTTTAGTCCAGAAATAGCTAAAACTAGGACTTTATTCAGCATTGTCTTCACTTCGTGTCTGTTGTGAGAGAGCATTCAAAACAAAGCAGTTTGTGATACCCAGTTTGCGAACGAATCATTAGATGTAACCGGATCTTTTTGAACCAGTTCACCAAATCGAACTGAATCCTTTTAAACGGTTCGCGTCTCCAATAACTATTAATCCACCAATGACTTAAGCTGTTAACTTTTTTTATGTGGCTGACACTCCCTCTGAGTTAAAACAAACCAATATCCCGGAGTAATTCATGTACTCAAACAGTACACAGACTGAACTGCTGTGAAGAGAGAATTGAAGATAAACACGAGCCGAGCCAGATAACGAACAAAAGATTGACTCGTTCTCGAGTCAAGAACCGTTTCTGTCAGACGCGTCTGATTCGAGAACCGAGGAGCTGATGATAATGCGTATGTGTGATTCATCGCGAAGCAGACTGACACACAGAGCGTCTGAACCGAACTGATTCTTTTGGTGATTGATTCTGAACTGATTCTGTGCTAATGTTATGAGCGCGGGTAAACCGAAGGCTTGAATGAAGGGCAATCATCGCCAATGATGGCATTACGTTGAGCGCAAAAGAACCGGTAAACCATTTTCTTCAACCGGTTTATTGAATCGAACTGTCTGAAAGAACTACTGGTCATCCGAAAACCGATGCAACCAGTTCTTGAATCGAGAACGATTAAAACAATCTTTTCTTCGGCTCAGTGTTCATCTTCAGTTCTCTCTTCACAGCAGTTCAGTCAGTGTACTGTTTGAGTAAATGAATAACTCCAGGATATTGGTTTGTTTGAACTCAGAGGGAGTGTGAGCAACATTAAAAAAGTTAACAGCTTAAGTCATTTGTGGATTAATGCGTAATGGAGACGCGAACCGTTTAAAACGATTCAATTTGATTTGGTGAACTGGTTTAAGAAGATCTGGTTACGTCGAATGATTCGTTCGTGAACCGGATATCATACACTGCAGTGAACGCGCTCACAACAGACCCGGAAGAGAAGACAATGCTGAATAAAGTCATAGTTTTTGCTATTTTTGGACTAAAATATTTTTTCAATGCTACAAAAAATTCTAACTGACCTTCTGATGTCACAAGGACTACTTTGATTATGTTTTTCTTACCTTTCTGGACATGGACAGTATACCGTACACACAGCTTCAATGGAGGGACTGAGAGCTCACAGACTAAATCTAAAATATCTTAAACTGTGTTCCAAAGATGAACGGAGGTCTCACGGGTTTGGAACGACATGAGGGTGAGTTATTAATTTCATAATTTAGATTTTTGGGTGAACTAACCCTTTAAATGGTCCTTCAGAAATCTTTCTAATATGGTGATTTGCTGCACAAGAAACATTTATCAATGTGGAATACAGTCGCTGCTTAATATTTTTAAGCGCTGCTCAATATTTTTGTGGAAAATCTGTTTTCCCCCCGCAGGATTTGTGAAGAATAAAAAGTTCAAAAGTAAATAATTTAGTTGAAATAAATATATTTTGCAACATAGTGTATATTCATAGTTTATAAGTTTCTCTTGAACAATTAAAAAATCTCAGTTCATTTTTGGATATACTGTACCTATTCACAAAGCATATATGCTCTTTCATTTCACATTTTGGCATTGTGTGTGTGTGTGTGTGTGTGTGTGTGTGTGTGTGTGTGTGTGTGTGTGTGTGTGTGTGTTAAGAGCATGTCTGTTAGATCCTAGATAGGGATCTTACTACAGATGATCTATACAGAGTTGTTCACTACAATAATATTTCAAAATGTCTAGATATTACACAGGGTAGATATGCTGTTTTGTAGGTTAGAAAAAAATTTGGCTGCATTCTGAAACAGTTCTTTTGTGCAGTTTAACTTCACTTCAGCAAAACGAGTGTCTTTGTATGCTAATTTGGACCTCAGGACTCTAATTTTACCAGCAGATGTAAGGTACTTCTGCTGCAGAACAGCACTTTAGGGCTCACTCTCTTTTTTTGTGTGTGTTCTGTCCTAGTTGTCCATCTGTCAGTATTTCCTGACATCTTGGCCCGCTTATATAAATAATGTGTGTTTGTGTGGTTTGCAGTGTGTTAGTGTTTAAAACGCAGAATGTGATGATACCAACAGGAATTAAGCCAAAGCGCCTGTCCTTGGTATCCGGCGGTCTATAAAAGTACCCTCTCTTTCTCTCTGGTCAATGCCCTTTGTCCGGCTGTGTCCACCTGTCACTCCCTGAGGTGAGCGTGGTGACCAGGAGAGTGTGTAATTAGTGCCGTATCGGTGCGGTCAGCGCTAGCCGCCCACTTCCTGTTCAGGGTCAGATTCGAGGCCATGACACGTTGTTCTAAATATTGTCAAAGTGGATTTAGAGATCACAGGTCGCTGGGTGCAAGATCAGCAACAGCACAGAGGAGTCAAAGGTCAGAGGTCAAGCGCGAGTGTTGTTGGTTGACAGTGTATGATATTGAGTTAAATTTGGCCCTTGCTATCATAGGAATCCTAAAGTTATAAAAATTTAAAATTAGGTTTAGATCGAGGTGATGTTGTGTCACTGAATGTATCTCAAACTGTGTGTCTGTAACAAATATTTAAACCATCAATGTTGTTAATGTTTAGAGAGATTAAATAACAATAAAATTGGTGATGTATAATTTTTATGAAAATAAATTACAAGGAATTTAGTGTGACAGCCACTTTAAAAAACACTGCAATGATTATTTTTTTGTCTTGTTTTCCATTACAAATATGTCTTATATCAAGATACATTTACTTGAAAAACGTAATGACAAAATCTGTTATTTGCCGAAAAATTTAAATCAGAGTGACTTTATGGTTACAGTATATGCAAAAATACTAAAGGGATAAGTAAAATAAACTTTTCTCTTTGAATTCAGTTTTTATTTTTACCCTATTGCCAGAAAAAAAAACAAAAACAAAAAAAATATATATATATATAATTTATTTATTTATTTATTTGTTTTTAATTTTTTTCATGCAACTTTGAAGTCCACCAGGCTAAAAGCAGTCTGCCTTTGTATCTGGTAGTTTTTAAATTAATCAGCTATTAATATGTCTCCAGTCACCAGCATTCATTAATGTGGTCAAAAATATCTTTTTTTTTTATATCAATATGATTTCGAAACAATTTCAGGGATGACTCCTGTGTTCATACACACAGAATGCTAATTTATGGGATCCATTGCCATATTTAAATGTCATTGTCAATTCCAAAACATTGGCCTTTAAGCAGTTATATAATATAATATTTGAGACAGCATCTTGATGAAGTGTGTCATACACAGAGTGTTCAAAAATAATGAACAGTCTGGGAGATTGTTCTTTTGGATGTCATTGTATAAGTAAAGGTGACATGCACATTACAGATTTGTTCTCTGCTCAGTGTAGTAGCTGTTGGATATATAAAGTGCATATCGTGATACTGAGACCGGACAGCAACCCATTGATGGTTTAGCTTTACACCATTGTGAGTGAAAAAAAAATATCTCATTAAAGCTTTGAATTTCTGTTGCAGTGTTCCTAATGAATACTACACAGTGAAAACTAAGTGTAAGTTTTCTTTCCTGTGAAAATATGATGATAAAAGCATTCCGATGGGCTGCTGTGAATGAAAGGTAAAAGCTCATCACTCATCATTAACATGTCTCTTTTACCACCAGTTAAGAGGCTAAATTTAGACCTTACCTCAATTCTGCTGTTTCATTACTTCAACGATTTATGAGCTCTGTTTAAAGAGGGGGAAAAAAGAGAGAGGGAAGGAGAATTGAGTGATTTATTGATGGCAAAAGGGAATCCGTTTTGTTTGTGCAAGGCAGGTAAATGAGGTGTCACTCTGAAAGAGCACTCTCTCAGTCTAGAGCTTTCCATGATGGATTCCACCCTCAGGACATCCAGACCGTAAACTGATTTCCTATTGGACGACGGGAGATTTAAGGGGTGGCGATGAGGTCAATATCATCTTCTGCATTTCCTTTTGGCTTTCTCTTTACTTCTGTCTTATTCCTTATCCATACTCATGGTCATTTGGGTTTAAGATCAAAGCATCAAAGAATTTCTTTCTGGGTGAATCTCACAAAAACATGTCCAGGTGACATTTCACCACAGAATCAACAGAAAAAAGGATCTTTAATAACTATAGTTTATGAATTATAAATATTTGATTTTTAAATAAGAGATGCATTGTATGAAAAAAGATTTTGCATAATAATTCAACCCTATTTCAGAATCATGATTTTACTTAGTGGTGATTTCCGTTCAATTAATTTGACATGTAACAGAGTAAACTATTATTGCAAAAGCTCTATTGTAATACTATACAATATATTTGTTTTTATTTAGTGTAAATAATAAAAAATAACAAATAATTTGATAATATTTTCAAAATAATACATTTTTATAAATTCACATATAAGAGTACAGTTTTTTTATTTCCCATGAAAATTGTCATACTGCAAAACAGCTAAATGATTCAAAAACTTCAGTTTCTGATTATTTAGATATTCTATATGTACAAAATGTTCTTTTTGTGGGGGGTATGTCATTTCTTGACAGGTTTAATGTGATTCACCTAGGCCCTCTTGTCTTTCTCTTTGCAAAATATTCTGAAGTATTAAAACGAAAAAAATGAAGAAAGTGAATTGAGATAGAGATAATAATTTTTTGTTGTTAGCAGTGTTTCCAAAATCGCTGGGAGGTTGGGATGACCCAGTAAACACAAACATTCATGCATATACACACACACACACACACACACATCTAGGCTCTGTTGGAGGAAGGACTTCACACAGACTCCATTACACTCAATTAACCCCTAAAAGGGGCAAGACAGACTGAGGGAGATTCTGACAGAAGAACAGACGAGATGATGAGAGATAACGAGACTTAACTCATTTCATTCTTTCATCTTAGTCCGTCCACAGAGACCATTTTACGATTGTGCACTTATGCAAATAACCGTTTGCAAGATAATGACGGATTCCAATGCCTTATTCTGTTATTACAAAGCATGAGTCTCTCCATTGTGGCTGGACTGGTTGTTCTCAACATCATTTTCTCATAGCTCAAAGGGTCATTTCTTCCAGATAAAGTCTTTTAGTTTTATACTTATTTTCAGGCGAAGATGGAAGCTTTCTTTAGCTGACATTTTTAAAGAAAAGCATAGTTTGATAGCAGTGCGATACAGCAGATGGAAAAGCTGTGCTAAAAAAGCAAGTCACATTGAATCTATTTTTGTGTTGCCAATGACATCAATTTTTCTTTGTGACCTTAGTTGTAATATATGCTAAATAACCTGTCACACAAATGCACAAATATGTTTCCCTCAAGTCTTGCAAAATATTTCACCTGGATTATTTTTTTATTGTAGTTTCTGTAGCTTAAAAATAGTATTCTATTGATATATATATATATATATATATATATATATATATATATATATATATATATATATACAGTATATCAAACAATATATGAATATATCATATAAAAAAACACACACATATAATTTTAGATAAAAAATGTAAACTTAATCTATAGAAATATAAACGTTTCATAGAAATGGAAACTAATATAACATGTACTTCAAAATATAACTATAATTAAAAAGAAAACTGATCAATCATCAACTGATGAATCATACTATATATTAAGTTTTGTAATTGTAGTTATTTTTGGAATTTTTTATTTTTTAAGTTTTTAGTTCTATTTTTTTTATATAGTTTTAGTTTAGTCATTTTATATATTTTTTTTGATTTTATATCTAAATATATATATTATATATTTATATATATTATATATTTTAATCTATTTCTATAGATTAAGTTTACATTTTTCATCTAATATTTATATTTAAATTCAGCTTTATTTCAAACAACAAACCTAGTTTTATTTTAATAGTTTTATTTTAAATAACAGCAACATATCTATCATGCTGTAGAAAGTGGAGAAAGTTGAGATGCGTGTGTCTGTGGTCCCAGATAACACACATATGACAAGGAGTTATTCACAGTATGATGACAGCATGACTTTGACTTCAGATCAAGCTGCTGTTACCTAAAGAGAGAGCAAGGATCATGAGAGACGGCAGAAAAGAAGCCTCTGATTCATTCATTGACACGAGCTCCCGGCGAATCAAGACAGTTGCTTTCAATTTATCTCTCCATGATGGCAGTTGCCAGGGTTACCGAAGTATAGTTGGTGAGAGGATGCTCAGGAGAGGTATAGAGCCAACATATCACTTTGTCACACCCTTCACCAGGACACTGTATGCCTGAGGGGTTTAGTGTGGTCGATTAGGGCAGGGTTGTTGTTGTGTGTGTGAGAGTGTGTGGGGTTCTGAGGGTTACACATGTTTGTATGTGCGTGTCATTAAGTTAGAATGAGGCCAGTCCTTCTCGACAGAGAAACACATGTTAGAGCTGAAGTAAAGTAGTTAGAATGAGCCTCTGGTCTTATAGAATGTGGAAGTGTTTCAAAACCCAGGGAGCTTCCTAGACAGTATGTTTTAGGCATCATAGGCATGTTTGAATGTGCAAATACAATTTTTTGAGGCAATGTAGGAATGTTTGAATATTTATAAACATTTTTAGGCTTTATAGCTGTATTTTAATTAATCGAACGTTTTGATCATTGCAGGCACATCTGAATCAAACCATTTGGGCATCATTTTGTGTTTTTTGTTTTTAAAATCCATTAATCTTAAAATCAGTTTGTAGGCATTGTAGACATTTGAAGATATTTTGTACATTTCCTACCATAAATATATCAAAACATAATTTTTGATTAGTAATATCCATTGCTAAGAATTAATTTGGACAACTTTAAAGGCGATTTTCTCAATATCTCAGATTCCAGATTTTCAAATAGTTGTATCTTGGCCAAATATTTTCCGATCCTAATAAACCATACATAAATGGAAAACTTATTTATTCAGCTTTCAGATAATCTATAGATCTAAATTTAAAGAAATTGAGAAATTGACACTTAAGACTGGTTTTGTGGTCCAGGGTCACAGATGCTTGCCTGTATATTTTTATAAAAGTGAAAGTGCCTGTCAATATACAGCATCTTTAGAGCATAACATAGATTAAAACGTTCATATTAAACCTGTTTAGACATCATAGGTGTGTTCAATTTAAATGCTTTTGAATGAAACATTTATGGCCATCTTATAAATATTTTAATGTTTGTTTAATATTTTAGCCATCATAGACATATTTACATTTGAATTGAACCATTTTAAATATCACAAGAAAGTTTGAAGGTAACACTTTATTTTAATATAGTCCACTTTAGATATTCTACTGATAAGTAACTTTGCTACTACTTGTCAACTAGCAGTCAGTAGAGTATTAGTAGACTGTCTGATTAATATCTTCTAACGCTTAACATACTGACTATGAGAAACTTAGCAAGTATATGTCAACCCTAAACCTGCACTGCTTCAAATCTATCGTCTCACAAATATCCTAAATAAAAAGAACACTTGTCAGAGGCTGTGTATGTCTGTTTTTATGATGATTGATGTGTGTGAAATATGGTATTACTGCAGAGCCCGCCGATGATTTTCAGCGCTGTTTATGACAGGCTTGTGGCGGCTCTGACTGATCAATAGTGAGTCAGAGGAAACCGTGACGACAGGACTCCATACCTCTCTGTCTCTCATCCATTCTTACAGCCTCTATCCATCATTTCTTCTCTGATTCCTTTCTCTTTTCCACCCTTCTTTGCTTTACGGCCCTTTTCTTTTCCTCTCTAGTTTTTTTATCAACTCTCCACCCTTAAATTCCTCTCTCTTTCTTGGTACTCTGCATTTACATGCTGCAGTCACTCTAGCCCCGTACCGCTGCAGTAATTGGAAAGCCATCACTGAGCTCAATGTTAAGAGCGAGGGATAGATAGAGAGAGAGAGAGAGAGAGAGAGAGAGAGCAATAGCTGGAAAGAGTGTGTGAATATGCATGTGTGTTTGGACTGACTGATTTTGAGAGCAAAGGCAAATGTTTAAGGCTAACTCTTTACAATAAGGTTCCATAATTTAACATTAGTTAACTACCGTAGTTAACATAAGCTTACAATGAAAAGTACCAAATATATATATATATATATATATATATATATATTTAAGCATTTTATAATCTTAGTTAATGTTGATTTCAACATTCACTAATATGTTATTAAAAACAAAAGTTGTATCTATTAATGTTATTTAATGGACCTGAACATGGACTAAAAAAGAGTTTAGGGTTTAAGAGTTTCCTTGCTCATGCTGGAAGAGATCAGCTTCTTTTTGAGAATCAACACAAGAGGAGACTATTTGCTTAACAGTTCCACCAGTGCTAAAAAAGACCTGCTAAATTTTCACTAACCACCTGCAATCCAGTTTAACTACTGTGTAAGCCATGTATGTATATATATATATATATATATATATATATAATACAATTATAAACAATTTTAATATAATATAATAATTTAATATAATACAGTGTTTTCTAAATATATAAAAACATATAAAAAAGTGTTTTAATAAAATCAATGCAGCATACATCGTATATAATTTAAAATATAATATAATATACACACATATTTAAATGATATTATATACAATAGTCCGCTTTTATATATATATATATATATATATATATATAAATTTTTTTTTTTCAGTAAAGTTGGCTAGATTATCAAAGTATGCTGCACAAAAAAACAGCACAAATAAACAATGCATAAACAAGCGTGAGTCATTCTCAATGAATTCACCCCAAAACATTTGAGGAGAATTCCAATTGAGGGAAAGTTGACATCCATAAGACACACACAAACCTGTTTAAGCCCATTAAAAATCATTATCTCGTGTGTGTTTTGCTGTACTTTTAGTTTCGTTCCTGACTGGACTGAAAACAGGAATCATATTGGGTTGTTGCCTTTTTGCTGGCATGCGTGTGTGTGTGTGTGTGTGTGTGTGTGTGTGTGTGGAATGACTGGGTGAACGAATTGCGATGAATGAGAGACAGGGGTATAACCACACTGCCTGCAGCTGCATTAACATTCAGAAGCTGTCTTACTGACCGAGAGAGAGAGAGAGAGATGGGGAGGGCAGAGACACGGGTGAGGGAGGGGAGGACTTGGAGGGCAGAGAGAGGGAGAGAGAGGAGGTAGGAGGGGCTGTTGATTACAACACTAGGATTGAATGTGTGTGTATGTGTGTGTGTGTGTGTGTGTGTGTTAGTGGGTGCAGGACTGTTTTGGGGGGTGAGGTGAGTTGTGCTCACCCCCCCCCACACACACACACTAATCAATCCAGACCCCTGGCGCCCGCGCATCGTCGTCTACGACCGTCTGCATACGGATAGAATGCTGAGGGTGGGAGTGCGCCAGCCCAGCCACGGGGAAACGGCGCAGCCGCGTCACAGTGTGTGTGCATGTGCGTGTGTGTGCACCAGAGCCACGGGGAGTGAACATGCCCCACTCGCGGCGAGTGCAGCCCGAGCGTTCGGCACCGTTCGCGACAGGCAGCCGTTAGCGGGAGCGAGGGGGAGGGTGGGCAGCGCTCAGAGGGAGGAGAGGTGGAAGAAAGGAGGAGAGAGGAGCAGAGGAGGAGAAGAGGGATAGAAAGAGAGGGAGTGAGCAGCTTTCACCTGAAGCTGGCCCTGGCCGATTCGGGAATATCGAAGAGGAGACCCACGCACGCACATACACACGCACACACGATTCTCGTGGGACCATGTCGGTGACCACCGGATTTGGCTACCAGTTGCCGGGCATCACCACGGTAACCTATGTTTTTGTTTACAGCCCGGGGACGGTCCAGCGGGACCCCAGCCCTCCACCCGTGGGGCCCTCTCACACACACTCAGGAGCCCGGGGCCCCAAACGGAAACTCTATAGCGCCGTGCCGGGGCGCACCTTCATCGTGGTCAAACCATACACGCCACAGGGAGAGGGAGAGATCCAGTTGAACCGCGGAGAGAGGGTCAAAGGTGAGTGCCCTTTCCCTGCTAATAGCTTTGCACTTGACAGCTGTCAATCATCTGTAAAAGGGGCGGGGTTAAGACAAGTTTGCTCTGTGATCATGGTTTGTGTGTTGCAATATGTCTTTCATGCTGTTAGAGTTGATTTGTTGGATCTTTAGCATCTTTATCGGTCTGTCCGGGAAGTCTTGTTACTTTCTTGCAATAAATAAAATAAATATATAAAAAATCTTTTACAGCGCTTTTCACATAATCATGTGTAATGGAAGGGGGAAAACTGTTTTTATGAACTGACAAGGCTGTTTGTATTATTTGAGTTGAAACTCAGTTTATTTAAGAACTAAAATGAAATATCAGTTATCTGTCGATAATCTTAAAGTTTATGCTTTGTAAATTAATTATACAGCTGTACTTTTTATTTATAAAACTGATGTGGTAAATTAAATGTATATGTATTATAGTGCTGGGCAATGAATAATCACGATAAATTGCATCCAAAATAAAGTTTTTGAGTACTTAATACATGTATGTGTACTGTTTATACTTATTATGTATATATAAATATACACACATGCATGTATATATTTAAGAAAAATTTTATGTTTATTTATATATATATTTATATTTATATATTTATATTTATATAATTACATGAAAGTATATACATCTAAATACTAAATATTTTCATAATATACACTGTATGTGTGTGTCTTTTTATATACAATACATAACAAAAAAATATATAGACCCACATATATTATGTAAAGAAAGACTTATTTTGGATGTTTAATCGTGATTAATTGTTGCTTAGCACTAATTTATTATTGTTCATGTTTATCTATTTATATTTTAATAATACAAATAAATATACATCAATAAATAATGTTATAGATTTATTAATCATTTTCTAAATGCATCACATTTAATAAATATTCTTTAAAAATATATTTGCAAATAAATGTTAAAGTGTAACAATAACAACAACAACAACAACAACAAAAATACACAGTTGCTCAGTTACTTAATAAAGTCTCATTTGGGGACCCGGTATGCTTATTTATAATCTGTTGCATACAGTGAAACCGTCATTGCTACAAGCAGAAAATGGTTTGAGACTGTAGAACTAGATCTGCTGACTGAGTTATGAACAGTACTGTAGCTGGTGACAGTGACCTACGGATTGTCTGTTTTGCAAGATGCACATGATTTTCCATCAATAATATGTCAACTGTGCTGGTATGTCTCAGAACGGGGAGACGAAGGGTTGTTGTCTGTCAAACACTGCTCTCTGAAGACCGTCTCTCACATCACACACACACTGATGCTCAGCTGTAAGGGACATGCTCGCTTGCTTACATGCTCTAGCTAGGGAATCTTGATCCAGAGGAGATTCAGCTCAGAAAGTATTCATGCATTTGTGTTGTCTACATGCGATGTTATTAAAAGATGTGATTGTAACTCATTCTCACGGTTGAGTGTGTGAATGAACACTGTAGAAGTGTGTGTGTGCTCATGGCTCAGGTTCATGGCTTATGTGTTGTTTTGTTCTTGTCTCCATTCATGCTTCAAACCAGACTACCACTCAAACGCAGGGGAAGGTAAAGAACTCTGCATCCATCCCACTGCCCTCCAGTGTGTATGAGTGTGTGTGTCCCACGCACAGCCCCCAACAGTGGTGTTTTTATCCTTCAGTAACTCTTTCTTTCCACTCTGCCCTACCTGCATGCTCACACATCTGTACACAGCACCCTAAACACGTACATGGCAATGTTACTGTGTTTCCTTCATCCCTCTTAAGACTGTCCGGAAAAATGTTGCACATTGATTTATGATTTTTGTAACATTTAATGCTTAAAGCATTTTAATAGAGTATAATTTCTTTCGCTTGTACCCAGAGGAGGCTGTTATTGCTCTGAGGTTGCTCATGTGAAGCTCAGAAAAAATAGTGGCGCTTCATTTGAGTGTTAACTTAGTCTCAGATGTTGCTACTATAATTTCTTCAGAGAAATGCAAATAGACATGCATTAGATGAATATTTGCCTGTAGCATGAGTCAAGAGTTATAGTTATGCCACTGGCATAACAGAACTTTGAATGAAACTTGTTGTTGTGATTATTATTGCTCAAATGCTGCTTTTTATTGCAGTTCTTGAGACTTAATAAATGTCCTAGTAATGCTGCATTTATATATGAGCTTTGTCTCAGATGTTTCTCTAAAAAAATTTTGTATGAAATACGTGAGATTAATATTTGCATACGGTATTAGTAAAAACATTTATGCCACTGATCGTTCTCAAATCATCTGGTCTTGAAGAATCTAATTACAACCCGAATTCCGGAAAAGTTGGGACGTTTTTTAAATTTTAATAAAATGAAAACTAAAAGATTTTCAAATCACATGAGCCAATATTTTATTCACAATAGAACATAGATAACATAGCAAATGTTTAAACTGAGAAAGTTTACAATTTTATGCACAAAATGAGCTCATTTCAATTTTTATTTCTGCTACAGGTCTCAAAATAGTTGGGACGGGGCATGTTTACCATGGTGTAGCATCTCCTTTTCTTTTCAAAACAGTTTGAAGACGTCTGGGCATTGAGGCTATGAGTTGCTGGAGTTTTGCTGTTGGAATTTGGTCCCATTCTTGCCTTATATAGATTTCCAGCTGCTGAAGAGTTCGTGGTCGTCTTTGACGTATTTTTCGTTTAATGATGTGCCAAATGTTCTCTATAGGTGAAAGATCTGGACTGCAGGCAGGCCAGGTTAGCACCCGGACTCTTCTACGACGAAGCCATGCTGTTGTTATAGCTGCAGTATGTGGTTTTGCATTGTCCTGCTGAAATAAACAAGGCCTTCCCTGAAATAGACGTTGTTTGGAGGGAAGCATATGTTGCTCTAAAACCTTTATATACCTTTCAGCATTCACAGAGCCTTCCAAAACATGCAAGCTGCCCATACCGTATGCACTTATGCACCCCCACACCATCAGAGATGCTGGCTTTTGAACTGAACGCTGATAACATGCTGGATGGTCTCCCTCTTTTTTAGCCCGGAGGACACGGCGTCCGTGATTTCCAACAAGAATGTCAAATTTGGACTCGTCTGACCATAAAACACTATTCCACTTTGAAATAGTCCATTTTAAATGAGCCTTGGCCCACAGAATACGACGGCGCTTCTGGACCATGTTCACATATGGCTTCCTTTTTGCATGATAGAGCTTTAGTTGGCATCTGCTGATGGCACGGCGGATTGTGTTTACCGACAGTGGTTTCTGAAAGTATTCCTGGGCCCATTTAGTAATGTCATTGACACAATCATGCCGATGAGTGATGCAGTGTCGTCTGAGAGCCCGAAGACCACGGGCATCCAATAAAGGTCTCCGGCCTTGTCCCTTACGCACAGAGATTTCTCCAGTTTCTCTGAATCTTTTGATGATGTTATGCACTGTAGATGATGAGATTTGCAAAGCCTTTGCAATTTGACGTTGTTTTTAAAGTTTTCCACAATTTTTTTACGCAGTCTTTCACAGATTGGAGAGCCTCTGCCCATCTTTACTTCTGAGAGACTCTGCTTCTCTAAGACAAAGCTTTTATAGCTAATCATGTTACAGACCTGATATCAATTAACTAGATGTTCTCCCAGCTGAATCTTTTCGAAACTGCTTGCTTTTTTAGCCATTTGTTGCCCCCGTGCCAACTTTTTTGAGACCTGTAGCAGGCATTAAATTTTAAATGAGCTAATTAAGTGGATAAAAGTGTAACATTTCTCAGTTTAAACATTTGCTACGTTATCTATGTTCTATTGTGAATAAAATATTGGCTCATGTGATTTGAAATTCCTTTAGTTTTCATTTTATTAAAATTTAAAAAACGTCCCAACTTTTCCGGAATTCGGGTTGTAGATGTTGTTGTTGCTGTTAATATTGTTGCTTTTTATTGCAGTTCTTAAGATTCAGTGAAGGTCCTATTTGTGCATCATTTAAATATTAGCTGTGTCTCAGGTGTTTCTTTCAAAACTGCTTGTGAAAAATACAGATATACTTTACATGGCATACATGAGGTCATATGCATGCATTATTACTTATATATTTATGCAGCTTGAAGGAAATTGAATGCAAGTAATTATTATTGTTATTATTATATTGTGCTTTTGCATTCATGAGACTAAATATTACTTTTGTCTCAGATGTTACTGCTAAAATGTCTTTAGTAGCTTACTAAAGCAAACATAAGTCAAAAGTTGACATGTGGAAGCAGTATAAAACTGTAAAATTCATGTGGATTGCATAACTCAGATAATTGATCTTGGGTGGATTTGATGAGAAATTATCATATTAAGATCTTTGGGATCTTATTAGCTCATCTTTCCTTAATGTCTTGAGATAGCATTACTAGTCTTCTTTCAAAAAAAAGAGCAATTTAATCTCATTGCTGCCTGGCAGAAACATCTGAGATATCATAGAGATCACAGAGATTTTACTGTCATATGGGTCATGTAATCGTTAAGTCCAGAGCAGCTGCACGCAAGTGTTTCCGTCTGAAAACATCCTGACTCAAATTCTTGTGCTGGGCAGCAGGTGCATTAGTGGCCGTGAAGTGCCAGGATGCACGTGCTGGTGGAGATGGAGTTGCCGCTATAATCTGATGGCACCATGACAGCATGCTGCTTGTGCCAGCTCAGAAACTGCCAGGACAAACCATATGCTGGACACACGACGCATCTCTGATGCAATGGCACCATATGTGTAAAAAAAAAAAAAATCATATTTCCTGTGCACTTTCTCTTTTTGTAGCACCTCTGTGACCTTAGAAAGAGACGAGCGAGCAACCAGCAGTCTCTCTTTGACTCCCAGCTCCTGCTATATTCATAATGCCTGTCTCACAGATGTTCATTAATGTAGGAGGCTACATCTCCACAAAACATTTTAACACATTTTCTTTTCGAAATTGATATTTATACATCATGTGAAAGCTGAATAAATAAGCTTTCCATTGATGTATGTGTGTGTGTGTGTGTGTGTCTAATATATATATAGATATATATATATAACATTTTTAGTGCATTAAATTTGGATTTGGAGTCAGTAATTTGTTTTGCTAAGTTTTATATGTTCATCAAGGCTGCATTTATATTTAAAATGTAATTTATTTCTGTGATTGAATCAATAAATTTCCAGCAGCCATTTCTCCAGTCTTCAGTTTCACATTTTGATCAATTTAATGCATCCTGGCTAAATAAAATTATGAATTTCTTTGAAAAAGAAAATGTCTGTACTTGACTAAGAGATTCCTGCAATTTTTTACTGTATGAATGGAAATTTAAAGAAACTCAAAATGAAATATTTTAATAATCTGAAAAACTTTTTTGAGCTGTAGTCTAATTAGCAGCATAAATCCTTAAAACATTTTTATTTAAGTCTAAAATATATTACATTTTCACTTACTAAAACAATTGATGAAAAACATGAAATTTAACAAAGTATTCTATTTTTTAGATGAACCTGTGCATATTTTATATAATATTCTATATTTCAATATTTAG